>NC_091338.1:28135830-28405830 GCF_038502225.1 Cherax quadricarinatus
ATTGTAATCCTTTTAGAGAATAAACTTTGAATGTATTGTTTGTAACAGCTGTATAGTCCTTGTGGCTTAGCGCTTCTTTTTTGATAATAATAATGATAATAATAATAATTGTTTGTAACAGCTTGACAAAGCTCCTGGAGAGAGAAACGTTGCCACAATAAAAATGTCACATTAGTTGCATTAGTCCTTTTACTTTACATATTGTCGGTAATTCTACCAACATTATTACAACATTATTACAACATTATTACAAACATTATTACAAGATTATTACAACATTATTACAACATTATTACAACATTATTACATGGTTCAATAAAGCGTAACCTGTGGTGGCCTCAAGACCACAACAACAACAACAACAACAGGAGTGACGGCATCTGGGGGAATTATTGTACATTTTTGTTAATTGTGGTGAGTTAATATAGTGGTGGAGTAACTATGAGTGGAAGATTGATTGATGAGGTAAGTAGGAAGACTGGTATAATAATATATATTGAGATAATATGATAAAGGCCAGGCAAGGAAGCAAAGTAATAGTTTCTCAACGTTATTAACCTCTATTTTAAAACTTAATTAATAATTACACAGGAAAATGAAACTAGTAATTAACCTAGAGCCATCGACAGGGCAGGGTAGGTCCCTGAGCTAGAGCTTGCTGCCCACAACACTCTCATTCCCAATATCCTCCCCTGGGGGCGGGGACGGCAGCCCAGAGAGGCCTAGCTTGTCCCTACCAGCCCCGTGAGGGTGGGGACTGTCCTGGGACTGTGTCCTGGGACTGTGTCCTGGGACTGTGTCCTGGGACTGTGTCCTGGGGACTGTGTCCTGGGACTGTGTCCTGGGGACTGTGTCCTGGGACTGTGTCCTGGGGACTGTGTCCTGGGACTGTGTCCTGGGGACTGTGTCCTGGGACTGTGTCCTGGGGACTGTGTCCTGCGACTGTATCATGGGGACTGTGTCCTGGGGACTGTGTCCTGGGGACTGTGTCCTGGGACTGTGTCCTGGGGACTGTGTCCTGGGGACTGTGTCCTGGGGACTGTGTCCTGGGGACTGTGTCCTGGGACTGTGTCCTGGGGACTGTGTCCTGGGGACTGTGTCCTGGGGACTGTGTCCTGGGACTGTGTCCTGGGGACTGTATCCTGGGGACTGTGTCCTGGGACTGTGTTCTGGGGACTGTGTCCTCAGGACTGTGGCCTGGGGACTGTGCCCTCAGGACTGTGGCCTGGGGACTGTGTCCTGGAGACTGTGGCCAGGTACTGTCCTGGGGACTGTCCTGGGGACTTTGTCCTGGGGACTGAGGCGTGGAGACTGTGGCCTGGGGACTGTGTCCTGGGGACTGTGTCCTGGGACTGTGGCCTGGGGACTGTGTCCTGGGACTGTGTCCTGGGACTGTGTCCTGGGGACTGTGTCCTGGGGACTGTGGCCTGGGGACTGTGGCCTGGGGACTGTGGACTGGGGCCTGGAGACTGTGGCCTGGGGACTGTGGCCTGGGGACTGGGGACTGTGGCCTGGGTACTGTGGACTGGGGCCTGGAGACTGTGGCCTGGGGACTGTGGCCTGGGGACTGTGGCCTGGGTACTGTGGACTGGGTACTGTGGACTGGGGCCTGGAGACTGGGGCCTGGAGACTGTGGCCTGGGGACTGTGGCCTGGGGACTGTGGCCTGGGGACTCTGGCCTGGGGACAGTTGGTCACAAAGATGACGGGGTACTTGTACCTCCTCACATGGGAGACTTAGGTCTCAGACACTTGGGAAAGGCCCGGCAGTATACCGGCGAATCTTTACTAATAATAAGAACCTACAACATTATTATATGATAATTTATGTTCTAGTTTTATTGTTAGCATTATTGTTAGTCTGGTCACTAACAATAATTGTTAGTAACCCAGGATAACCCAGAGTGTTAGTAACCCAGGATAACCCAGAGTGTTAGTAACCCAGGATAACCCAGAGTGTTAGTAACCCAGGATAACCCAGAGTGTTAGTAACCCAGGATAACCCAGAGTGTTAGTATCCCAGGATAACCCAGTGTTAGTAACCCAGGATAACCCAGAGTGTTAGTAACCCAGGATAACCCAGAGTGTTAGTAACCCAGGATAACCCAGAGTGTTAGTAACCCTGGATAACCCAGAGTGTTAGTAACCCAGGATAACCCAGAGAGTTAGTAACGAAGGATAACCCAGAGTGTTAGTAACCCAGGATTACCCAGAGTGTTAGTAACCCAGGATAACCTAGAGAGTTAGTAACCCAGGATAACCCAGAGTGTTAGTAACCCAGGATAACCCAGAGAGTTAGTAACCCAGGATAACCCAGAGTGTTAGTAACCCAGGATAACCCAGAGTGTTAGTAACCCAGGATAACCCAGAGTGTTAGTAACCCAGGATAACCCAGAGAGTTAGTAACGAAGGATAACCCAGAGTGTTAGTAACCCAGGATTACCCAGAGTGTTAGTAACCCAGGATAACCCAGAGTGTTAGTAACCCAGGATAACCCAGAGTGTTAGTAACCCAGGATAACCCAGAGTGTTAGTAACCCAGGATAACCCAGAGTGTTAGTAACCCAGGATAACCCAGAGTGTTAGTAACCCAGGATAACCCAGAGAGTTAGTAACGAAGGATAACCCAGAGTGTTAGTAACCCAGGATTACCCAGAGTGTTAGTAACCCAGGATAACCCAGAGTGTTAGTAACCCAGGATAATTCAGTGTTAGTAACCCAGGATAATCCAGAGTGTTAGTAACCCAGGATAATCCAGAGTGTTAGTAACCCAGGATAACCTGGAGTGTTAGTTATGCAGGATAACCCAGAGTGTTAGTAACCCAGGATAACTCATACTGTTAGTAACCCAGAATAACCTGGAGTGTTAGTAACCCAGGATAACCTGGAGTGTTAGTAACTCAGGATAACCCAGAATGTTAGAAACCCAGGATAACCCAGAGTATTAGTAACCCAGGATAACCCAGAGTGTTAGTAAACCAGGATAACCCAGAATCTTAGTAACCCAGGATAACTGGGAGTGTTAGCAACCCAGGATAACGCGGAGTGTTAGTAACCCAGGACAATCTGGAGTGTTAGTAACCCGAATAACCCAGAGTGTTAGTAACTCAGGATAACCTAGAGTGTTAGTAACCAAGGATAACCTGGAGTGTTAGTAGCCCAGGATAACCTGGAGTGTCAGTAATCCAGGATAACCCAGAATGTTAGTAACCCAGGATAACTGGGAGTGTCAGTAATCCAGGATAACCCAGAATGTTAGTAACCCAGGAAACCTGGAGTGTTAGTAATCCAGGATAACCCAGAGTGTTAGTAACCCAGGATAACCTGGAGTGTTAGTAACCCAGGATAACCTGGAGTGTTAGTAACCCCAGATAACCTGGAGTGTTAGTAACCCAGGATAACCCAGAATGGTAATAACCCAGGATAATTCAAGGTGTTAGTAACCCAGGATAATCCAATGTTAGTAACCCAGGATAACCCAACAAAGACACTCATCATAATGGGTGTTTTCTGTTGATATTGTTTAATCTGCCCCAGGATGCAACCTTACACCAGTCCGGTAACAAGCAGGTACCTATTTACTGCTAGGTGACCAGGGGCAGCAGGTACCTATTTGCTGCTAGGTGACCATGGGCTGCAGGCACTTACTTACTGCTGGGTGACAAGGGGCAGCAGTTACAGTGGAACCTCAAAAATGGAACGTATCACATATCGAACGTTTCGAAAATAAGACCATTTTTTCAGACAAACTGTGTCCCTATTATCGAACGCGCCCCTTATTTCAGACCACCGGGTATGGGACCTGTCTGCCGGCCTGCTCTGTCCGCGTCCCCGCGCAGGCGCTGTGAGCAGTCTAGCTTTGTTTGCTTGAGTGAACACTAACCTGCGCTGTCATTCACACATTTTACGATTATTTTGTTGTGTTTAGTGCTTGTGGGACTGTGAAATAAGCTACCATGGGTCCAAAAAAACTTGCTAGTGGTACCCCTGTGGTAAAGAAAGTGAGAAACACCATAGATGTGAAGAAGGAAATAATACAGAAGTATGAGAGTGGTGTGAGACTTGTTGAGCTTGCCAGGATGTATGGGAAAAACAAGTCGACCATTGGTTCTATCCTGGCAAAGAACAAATCAAGGAAGCTGATGTTGTGAAAGGTGTTAATATGCTAACCAAAAAAAAGACCACAAATAGTTGAAGAGGTTGAGAAGTTGATGCTGGTGTGGATCAAGGATAAAGAGATTGCAGGTGATAGTGTTTCAGTGACGATTATTTGCGAAAAGGCAAGGAAGTTGCATGCCGATCTGGTACAGAAAACTCCTGGAACCAGTGCTGATAGTGAATTTAAGCCCAGCAGAGGCTGGTTTGACAGATTTAAGAAGCGTAGTGGCATACACAATGTTGTAAGACATGGTGAGGCAGCCAGTTCAGACAAACGGGTGGCTGAGAAGTTTGTACAGGAGTTTAAGGGGTACATAGACAGTGAAGAATTCAAACCTGAACAAGTGTTTAATTGTGACAAAACAGGCTTGTTTTGGAAGAAAATGCCAAAAAGGACCTTCGTCACACAGGAGGAAAAGGCACTGCCAGGACACAAGCCTATGAAAGACAGGCTTACTCTTTTATTCTGTGCTAATGCTAGTGGTGATTTTGAAGTGAAGCCTTTACTTGTGCATCATTCAGAAAATCCCAGAGTGTTTAAGAAAAACAATGTCTTCAAGAACAAGTTATGTGTCTTGTGGAAAGCTAATCATAAGGCATGGGTCACAAGACAAATTTTCAGAGAGTGGGTCTATGAAGTGTTTGGCCCCAGTGTGAAAAAATTATTATTTTTATTATCACACCGGCCGATTCCCACCAAGGCAGGGTGGCCCGAAAAAGAAAAACTTTCACCATCATTCACTCCATCACTGTCTTGCCAGAAGGGTGCTTTACACTACAGTTTTTAAACTGCAACATTAACACCCCTCCTTCAGAGTGCAGGCACTGTACTTCCCATCTCCAGGACTCAAGTCCGGCCTGCCGGTTTCCCTGAATCCCTTCATAAATGTTACTTTGCTCACACTCCAACAGCACGTCAAGTATTAAAAACCATTTGTCTCCATTCACTCCTATCAAACACGCTCACGCATGCCTGCTGGAAGTCCAAGCCCCTCGCACACAAAACCTCCTTTACCCCCTCCCTCCAACCCTTCCTAGGCCGACCCCTACCCCGCCTTCCTTCCACTACAGACTGATACACTCTTGAAGTCATTCTGTTTCGCTCCATTCTCTCTACATGTCCGAACCACCTCAACAACCCTTCCTCAGCCCTCTGGACAACAGTTTTGGTAATCCCGCACCTCCTCCTAACTTCCAAACTACGAATTCTCTGCATTATATTCACACCACACATTGCCCTCAGACATGACATCTCCACTGCCTCCAGCCTTCTCCTCGCTGCAACATTCATCACCCACGCTTCACACCCATATAAGAGCGTTGGTAAAACTATACTCTCATACATTCCCCTCTTTGCCTCCAAGGACAAAGTTCTTTGTCCTTGGAGAAAAAATATCTCCTGGAAAAGAAATTGCCACTCAAGTGCCTCCTGTTAATGAACAATGCTCCTGCTCATCCTCCATACTTATTAGACCTCTTGTCTAAGGACTTCAGTTTTATAAAAGTGAAGTTCTTGCCTCCTAACACCACTCCTCTCCTCCAGCTTTGAAGTGACCACAGACACTAAGTTGACCCTAAGAGAGTTCTGGAGGAATCACTTCAACATCTACAACTCCATAAGCCTTATAGGTAAGGCTTGGGACGGAGTGACTTCCAGGACTTTGAACTCTGCTTGGAGACAATTGTGGCCAGATTGTGTCCAAAAGAGGGGTTTTGAAGGGTTTGAGGCTGACCCTGACCCAGCTCGCCCTCTGCCTGTTGTGGACTCTATTGTGGCATTGGGGAACACCCTGGGGTTGGAGGTGAGTGGTGAGGATGTGGAAGAGTTGGTGGAGGACCACAGGGAAGAGCTAACCACTGAAGAGCTGCAAGAGCTTCATCTGGAGCAGTATCAGACCACAGCTGAGGAACTTGCTTCAGAGGAGGAGGAAGAGGGAGTGAATGAGGTGCCTCCTTCAAAGATTAAGGAGATTTGTGCCAAGTGGAACGATGTCCAAATGTTTGTGCAGAAGTACCACCCTGAGCAAGCTGAAACAAGCCATCTTTGCAACAAGTTCAGTGACAGGACCATGTCCCATTTTAGGGAAATGTTAAAGAGGCACCAGAAACAGAGGACTGTGGACAGTTATTTTGTGAGATGGGCCCAGTGACTCTCAAGCTGGTTCTAGTGGCATTAAAAGACAGAGAAGGGAAGTAACCCCAGAGAGGACTTTACCTGAAGTCCTCATGGAGGGGGATTCTCCTTCCAAACACTAACCCCAACTCCCTCTCTCCTCCTCCCTATCTTCCAGATGCCATCACCAATCTTCAATAAAGGTAAGTAAAAATGTTATTTTATATGTATTACTATACATAATTAAAAACTATAGTATTTGTTGTATGTAAAACTGTAATTAATCTCTATAAAATGTATTTTTTGTGTGAATATTTTTGGGTTTCTTGAACGGATTAATTGTATTTCCATTATTTCTTACGGGAAATATTGCTTCGAATTTCAGACTTTTCGAATTTAGGTTCCACTGTACCTATTTACTGCTAGGGGACCAGGGGTATTGGGTACCTATTTACTACTAGGTGACCAGGAGCAGCAGGACTAGGGGCAGCAGGTATCTATTTACTGCTAGGTGACCAGGGGCAGGTGTAAGACAGCAGAACATAATAATAAGATATTATAAGGACATCAGTGGAAATAAGTCACTTTAACATTACTGTGTTATCCTGGGTAATTTACACATGTGTTACTATTCAGAACAACCATGGTGAGAAAATAGTGAGATTCCAAGAACTTTCGTGACTTCTCACATTATTAGAAGTCATGAAACGATGTGAAAAGTCATAATGTGAGAAGTCACGAACTGATGTGAAAAGTCACGAAATGACCGTTTTTTCACCATGATTGTAATGCATATTGTGGTATCACCTGTTTACTGTGATCTTATTGCAGAATATGTTACTGTGTATGATAATTGTACTTATAAGCACTTAACCCTTTCAGGGTCGAGAGGCCCTCTCCTAAACTTGTTCTCAGGGTAGAAAATTTTTTGGAAAAAAAAAATTATTTTTTCTTATGAAAAGATAGAGAATCTTCTCCTGATCATAATGACACCAAAAGTATGAAATTTGATGCACAACTTATGGAATTATGCTCTCGTGAAGTTAGCGGTCTCAATGATGTTTACGCATCGACGATTTTGCCCACTTTGAGCCCTATTTTCGGCCAATTCCAGTTTACTAGTCGACAGAAATCATAACTATTTCACTAGAACTCCATTTTTTCTATCGAACGAGTGCAAGAAACCACCCATTTACAGATTTCAACTATCCAATAAAGTGTTCAGAAATTAGCAATTTTGCCAGTTTCACACAAATTTCAAAAGATGCACTAAAATAACATTTCCTCTCTTTGTCAGTCACGTCCCCAGGCCCATCTTACATTTCTTTTGCTTTCCACTTTGAATTTTTATTCTCACAAAATAATAGAAAATTTACTGTTATGCAGACTACTGCATTAGTGTAGAAATGGTATAAATAATATCAGCGCACTTGTGAAAGAATATTAGACTTACCAGTTGATGTGTATTGGACACTTGGCATGATTTGTTTACTTTTGAACTTTTGCAAAAATCGAACATTTCTGCTACTTTGAGCTCAATTTCAAGGTACTTTTCATTGTGAAACCAATCAAAATCATCTCAATTTCTGTAATATGTCTTCCATTCTATAAAATGAGACCAGGAAAACTAGAGTACAACCATAAATACCATGCGAAAATACAGTGCAAAGTCGCTGTTTTAAACCAAAAACACATCCAAAGTTTTTTTTCTCATTACGCACTGTGTGCTGCAGGATTTTTTTTATACTGCGCTCACTGACCACATAGACCCATTCTTTCATATGTAGGCCTACCAGCTTTCTCTTGCTAGATTTGAAGGTGCTAGAATTTAGGCATACTAGTACGTCAATAACCCTGGTGCGTAAGCCGTACTAGTACGTCGGAAACCCTGAAAGGGTTAATAATGATAATATAATATCTTCACTTACTACGAGTAAATAAACAAGGTATACAGGCCTAACTGACATCAGTAACATGCAACTATATAGAAATCCCCTTGTTAAGAGTGTTTCAGACAAATTAAGTCACTGTCCCAAGATGCAACCCACAACTGTCGATTAACCCCAGGTACCCATTTTATTGATGGTTGAACGTAGACAACAGGTGTAAAGAAACACATCAAAGGATTTTATTTCTTTGCATAGTTTACAGTGTGTAATTACAGTATTGATTTGCTAAGTGCAAAGAATGCCACTATTATGCTGGGCCATTTCAGGCAGACTAAACTTAATGTTTAACAGACTACTTAATACTAGACATATACATGTACAGTGGACCTTCGCATAACGATATTAATTGGTACCCGAGAACGAATATCGTTAAGCGAGTTTTTTAACGTTATCCGAGGGAAAATGTTAGCATTAAAAGTATCGTTATGCGAATTTAACGTTATGTGATGCCAACGTTATGCGAGGGTCCACTGTATATCATTGTTGGTTCGAATTGAACATAGATTTTTATACATCAATGGAGGTATTAGTGATTTAGCAGTACAGTGGACCCCTGCCCAACAGCAGCATTGACTAACGCCAAATTCGTCTAATGGCGCTCTTTGGCGTCAAAAAATTAGCTCTCCCAATGGTGAAAATCTCATCTAACAGCATGCAGCCTGAGCAGGCCTAGCCACTCCAAGACTCTGTGGATAGCCAGTGTGCCAATGTATACAAGCCGTTGCGGTTGATTCCACGTGTACCTGCGATATATTTTGTATTATTCCAGTGTTTTTAGTGGTTGTAACTGCTAAATAAGCCACCATGGGCCCCAAGAAAACTTCTATTGCTAACCCTGTGGTAAAAAGGGTGAGAAATACTATCAAAATACTATCATACCATGGTCAGCTGCTGCTGCTGCAACACTGTCAGCTGCTGCTGCAACACCATCAGCTGCTGCTGCTGCACTACCGTAAGCTGTTGCTGCACCACCATAAGCTACTGCTGTACCACAGTCAGCTGCTGATGCACTACCATCAGCTGTTTCTGCAACACCGTCAGCTGCTGCTGCACTACTGTCAGCTGTTGCTGCACCACTGTCTGCTGCTGCACTACCATCAGCTGCTGCTGCACCATGATCAGCTGTACTACTCGAAGATGTGGAGAGACTGGTGTTGGTGTGGCTTATCGAGAATACTGAGGAACAATTAACCCCAGAGGGTTAGCCACCCAGGATAACCCAAGAAAGTCAGTATGTCATCGAGGACATAAGAACATAAGAAAGAAGGAACACTGCAACGGGTCTACTGACCCATGCGGAGCAGGTCCATGCCCCCCCGGATTAACCCAATGACCCACCCAGTCTGGTCACCTCCACTCAAGGAAGGAGCACGGCACCAGACCCAGCAGCACAAGCTAGTCAGTTCCAACTCACACCCACCCACACCTGCTCATGCATTTATCTAACTTATTTTTAAAACTTCACAACGTTTTAGCCTGAATAACTGTACTCGTGAGTTTGTTCCACTCATCCACAACTCTATTACCAAGCCAGAGCTTTCCTATATCCTTCCTGAATCTGAATTTTTCCAACTTGAAACCATTGCTGCGAGTCCTGTCTTGGCTGGAAATTTTCAGCGCGCTATTTACATCCCATTTATTTATTCCTGTTTTCCATTTATACACCTCGATCATATCCTCCCTAATTCTACGCCTTTCGAGAGAGTGCAGATTCAGGGCCCTCAGTCTATCCTCATAGGGAAGATTTCTAATACATGGGATCATCTTTGTCATCCTCCTCTGTACGTTATCCAGAGCATTTATATCTATTCTGTAATACGGTGACCAGAACTGAGCAGCATAGTCTAAATGAGGCCTAACCAAGGATATAGAGAGATGAAGAACAACCTGAGGACTTCTATTATTTATACTTCTAGATATGAAGCCAAGAATTCTGTTAGCTTTATTATGAACACTAATACACTGTTGTCTTGGTTTTAGATTACTGCTAACCAGAACTCCTAAATCCTTTTTGCAATCAGTAGTATTAAGATCCACATTATTTAGTTTATATGTTACCTGTTTATATGTTATTTAGTTCTAAATGTTACCTGTGCAACATTTAGAACTTTGCATTTGTCAATATTAAACTGCATCTGCCACTTCTCCGACCATTTCATCAGTCAATTCATATCATCCTGGAGTGCTCTAGTGTCCTCATTAGAATGAATTGAGCCGCCTATTTTTGTGTCATCAGCAAATTTGCTTATGTCGCTATTTATTCCCTCTTCTATGTCATTTATGTAAATTGTGAACAACAACGGGCCCGACACTGACCCCTGAGGAACACAGGTTGTGACGTGCTCCCATTCTGATTTCTGCCCATTTATGCAAACTCTCTGCTGCCTATTTGTCAGCCATGCCTCTACCCAGGAAAAAAATTCTCCTCCTATTCTGTGTGCCTTAAGTTTCCTCAATAGCCTCTGGTATGGAACTCTATCGAAAGCCTTACTGAAGTTGATATACACAATATCATATTAATTACCATGATCTACCTCCTCAAACACCTTAGTGAAAAAAATTAGTAAATTCGTAAGACAGGAACACCCCTTTGTAAAACCGTGTTGAGATTTGTTTATCAATCTGTGCCTATCAAGATGGCTACGAATTGCTTTGACAATTATTGATTCCATAAATTTTCCCACTATTGAGGTAAGGCTTACTGGTCTATAGTTCGAAGCCAAGGACCTGTCACGTGCCTTGTAAACAGGTATTACATTTGCCATTTTCCGCTTATCAGACACTAACTTATTTCCATTGGGGTCCTTAATCTTGTCTCCCAGGATGCGACCCACACCAACTGACTAACACCCAGGTGAACATGAAAAAATACCTAGATCTAGTACTCATATTGGTGAATTAAGGCCAGCAAAGGTTGGTTTGAAAGATTTAGGAATCATAGTGGCATACACAATGTGATAAGGCATGGCGAAGCTGAAAAATTCCAATCCCAACAAGTGTTTAATTGTGACGAAACAGGCCTGTTCTGGAGGAAAATGCCAAACAGGACCTACATTACTCAGGAGGAAAAAGGTACTCCCAGGACACAAGCCTATGAAAGGCAAGCTAACTCTCATGTTTTGTTGTAATGCTAGTGGGGATTGTAAAGTGAAACCTTTACTCGAGTATCACTCTGAAAATCCCAGTGTTCAAGAAAAACAGTGTTTCATTACTCAACAATACTCTTCAATAAAGGTAATTGTCATTTTAGTATTTATTTATGTATGTATTGGGCATGTCTAATTGTTTTCTGTGCAGGGAAATGTATATTTCATGTAGAAAAAAATATTTTTTTTAATACTTTTGGCTCTGGAGCGGATTAATTGGATTTCCATTATTTCTTATGGGGAAAATTAATTCGACTAATGGCTAATTCGACTAAAGGCTAGCTCTCTGGAACGGATTAAAGCTGTTGGTTTAGGGTCCATTGTATTTGAATTAACATGTGATTGAATAACAAGTCACACTATTATATTTTGGAACATTATACATGATGAGATTGAGACCATTTTAGTTTTGAAATCTCATAAAATTTGGAAATTTTTGAGTTAATGGTGGCGATAATATACAGTGGACCCCTGGTTTGCGTTATTAATCAATTCAATTCAATTCAATTCAAAGTTTATTCTCTATAAAGATTACAATGTTGAATTTACAGAATTTGGTTGTTGTGTGGTTTACATGTAGTTAAATAATGATTACAGAGTGTACCACTAGAACGCCTAGCATGGCTAGGCATTTCGGGCAGACTTAGTTTAATTCTTTATTTTAAAATATTACAAATTATGAGGTAAGTTGGTATTATGGCTAAGTGACTAAATACTAGTTTGTGAGTTTAGCAATGTGAATGCTTTTGTTTTGGCACAGTACATAGTTTCAGTATTGGAGTATCATAGGATTCATTATTTTAAGATTGAGATTAATATTTCTGTTTATGGTCAAATGGGTGAGTGAGTGTAAGTGTGAACCACCAGGTGGTATTCGTGTAGTTAGTTGATGGGGTGTATCAGGGAGATAAGATGTTTTCTAATGGTAGTTTTGAAGGTGATGAATGTGTCTGCAGTTCTAGAGTTCTCAGGTAGGGTGTTCCAGATTTTAGGGCCTTTGACATACATTGAATTTTTGTAAAGGTTTAGTCGGACACGGGGAATGTCGTAGAGATATTTGTGTCTGGTGTTATGCCTGTGGGTTCTGTCACAACTATCAAGAAAGCATTTTAGGTCAAGGTTGATATTGGAGTTTAAGGTCCTGTAGATGTAGATTGAACAGTAGTAAGTGTGGATGTACTGAACAGGGAGTAAGTTTAGATCTATGAAGAGTGGGGGGGTGTGTTGCCAGGGATGTGATTTAGTGATTATTCTTACTGCAGCTTTTTGTTGGGTTATTATTGGCTTTAGGTGTGTTGCTGCAGTTGATCCCCAAGCACAAATAGCATAGGTGAG
The DNA here is from genome assembly GCF_038502225.1 of Cherax quadricarinatus. NCBI lineage: Eukaryota > Metazoa > Arthropoda > Malacostraca > Decapoda > Parastacidae > Cherax > Cherax quadricarinatus. The sequence goes on from NC_091338.1 coordinate 28,148,530, forward strand.
GTATGGATAAATAAGTGAGCGGTATAGTGTGAGAAGGGCATTTTGCGGCACGTAGTATCGTATCTTGGAGAGGATCCCAACTGTTTTGGATACTTTTTTGGTTATGTGTTGGATATGGGTGCTGAAATTCAGGTTGTTGTCAAGGTATAGGCCTAGGAATTTGCCCTCATTATGTCTGGTAATTAGAGTGTTGTCGATCTTAATGTTAATTTGTGCATCTCCTGCTCTGCTACCAAACATAATATAGTAGGTTTTGTCAGTGTTAAGCGTAAGTTTATTGGCTGTCATCCAAGTCGATATTTTGATCAGCTCCTCATTAACAATGGTGTTGAGGGTGGCAAGATTAGGGTGAGAGATGACATAAGTCGTGTCGTCAGCAAAGAGAATGGGTTTCAGGTGTTGGGATACGTTTGGAAGATCATTGATGTATATGAGGAAGAGCAGGGGACCAAGGACTCTTCCCTGCGGAACTCCAGTATCAAGTGGCTGTGTTGTTGATGCTGTGTCTTTAATGGTAACATACTGATACCTATTAGTAAGGTAAGATTTGAAATATGCAAGCGCATGGCCTCTTATACCGTAATGGTCAAGTTTGTGGAGTAGGATGTCATGGTCTACTGTGTCAAAAGCTTTTCTTAAGTCAATAAAAATTCCTAGTGGATATTCCTTATTTTCCAATGCTGTGTAAAGCAGATCTAGCATTTTTATGATTGCATCATTAGTGCTTTTATTTTTCCTAAATCCAAATTGGCAGGGGTTGAGTATGTTTTGTGCTGTTATAAATGAATATAGTCTCCTGTGCAAGAGTTTCTCAAAGATTTTGGATAGCAATGGTAAGTTTGATATTGGCCTATAGTTGTTTAAGTCTGTAGGGTCACCACCTTTATGTATTGGTGTAACCCTTGCCATCTTGAGTAGTTTCGGGAAGGTGCTAGTTTCTAGTGACTTGTTAAAAAGTAATGAAATAGCATGCGAAAGGAAATGGGCCGCTCGCTTGTACAGTAATGGTGGGACATTAGACAGATTCCCTGAGTTATTTTTAAGTGACTTTATAATCTCGGTGACTTCCGAGGGCTCAGTTGGTGCAAGATAGAAGGAATTTGGGAAATTCCCATCTAGGTAGTCCCCGGCATGGGCATTGGTATGTGGGATTTTATTGGCGAGATTAGATCCTATGGTTGAGAAGAAGTCGTTTATCTTGTTAGCTGTGTCAGTGGGATGTAGTGGTGTTTCATTAGGTTTAGTTAGGACAATATTCTTGTTTTTTTTCAGTTTGTGGGTCCCTAGAATCTGAGAGAGTGTTTTCCAGGTCTTTTTTATATCTCCTCTAGTGTCTGTGAATCTACTGGAGTAGTATAGTTGTTTGGCTTTCTTTATTACTTTGGTGAGAACTGATGAATAGTTTAAGAATATCTTTGTGTATTAAGCCCTGTCTATATTGCTTTTCATATTGGTGTTTCTTGTCAATGGATTTCAGAATGGTGCTGGTTGGCCATGGGCAACCAAGCCGTTTGTTTGTGATCTGTTTCGTTTTTATAGGACTATGTTTGTTGTATAGTCTAAGTAATTTCTTAAGAAAAATGTCTGTCCAGTCATCAATACCATTGGCTTTGGAGAATTCTGTAGGCCAGTCAACAATCTCTAGGTCAGCTGTGAACTTCCTTATTGAGGCCTCGTCATGGAGTCTAAATGAGACTTTGTTGTATTCAAGTGGTGGTTTATTAATGTTTGTCAGGAGGAAGGTAGGGTAGTGGTCTGTAGTGCTATCTGTGATTATTCCTGATTTAAGGGGGGCTAGTATATTGGTCCATATGTGGTCTATTATGGTTGCACTTGTCTCAGTGAGCCTGGTTGGTTTAGTTATTGTTGGTAAGAGAAGTGTGTTGTTCATATTGTTGATGAAATCAGTTACAGGCTGATCATCTAGTAAGCCAAGGTTGATGTTGAAGTCTCCAGCTAAGAGAAGGTGGTGCTTATTCATTTGTCTGTTTGTTATTAGTGACTAATTTCTCACTGAAATTTGGGATGTTTGTGTGAGGTATCCGGTAAATGGCACCGATTGTTATAGGTGTCTTAACGTTTTTTACAGTAAAATTAGCAAAAATGTATTCCCCATATTCATCACTAAAGCAAGTGGTGCTAATACAAGATAATTGATTAGAGTAATAGATTGCAATACCACCCCCAACTTGGTTTGGTCTGCAGTTGTGAATTGCTGTGTATCCTGAGAGCTCATCGTAAACCAAAATTATCGAAAAGCGAATCACTTTTCCCTATAAGAAATAATGAAAATCAAATTAATCCATGCAAGACACCCAAAAGTATGAAAAAAACAAATTTTACTACATGAAATATTAAGTTTAATGCACACAAACTGAAGAAGACATGCACAGTTTGTAGTACTCTATTAACAATAGAATACATGACGCTTACCTTCAATGAAGATCTGGTGATGATTGATGGGATGGGAGGAGGGGAGAGTGTTGAAGTTGTTAATGTTTAGAAGGGGAATCCCCTTCCATTAGGACTTGAGGTAGCAAGTCCTTTTCTGGGGTTACTTCCCTTCTTGTTTTAATGCCACTAGGACCAGCTTGAGAGTCACTGGACCTTTGTCGCACAACATATCTGTCTACAGAGGCCTGTACCTCTCATTCCTTTATGACTTTCCTAAAGTGGTTCACAACATTGTCATTGTACAGGTTGCCAACACGGCTTGCAGTTGCTGTCTGAGGGTGATTTTCATCAGAAAAGGTTTGCACTTCAAGCCACTTTGCACACATTTTCTTAACCCTTTGACTGTTGCAACCCCCAATCCTGAGGTGTCTCCTGGTGTCGCAAAATTTAAAAAAAAAAAAAATTATTTTTTCTTATGAAATGATAGAGAATCTTTTCCCGATTGTAATGACACAAAAAAAACGAAATTTGATGGAAAACTGATGGAATTATGCTCTCACGAAGTTAGCGACCTCGGCGCTGTTTACAAATCGGCGATTTCGCTCACTTTGAGCCCTATTTTCGGCTAATTCCATTGATCCAGTCGCCCAAACTCATAGCTATTTCTTTAGAACTCCATTTTTTCTATCGTTTGAGTACAAGAAACTGCCCATTTACCTATTTAAACTACCTAATAATGTGGTCAGAAATTTGCAATTTGTCCAATTTCACGAAAACTAAAAAATATAACAATTTCAAAATAAGGTCCAGAATGAACAATGCAGACATTCCTGGCTCTAAAATAACATTTTTCTTTGCTCATCAGTCATGTCTCCAGGCCCCTCTGATATTACTCTTGCTTTCTATTTTGAATTTTTATTCAAACAAAAAATAGAAGACTTACTATTATGCAGACTACTGCAATACTGTAATAATTGTATAAATAACATCAACCCATTCATGACTGCATATTAGAATGGCTAGTTGGACATTTATTGGACAATGGCATCATTTGTTTACTTTTGAACATTGGCAAAAATCAAACATTTCCCCTACTTTGAGCTCCATTTCTAGGTTCTTTTTATAGTAAAATCAATCAAAATCACCTCTATTTCTATAATATGTTTTCCATTCTATCAAACGAGACCAAGAAAACGAGAATACAACCATAAATACTATACGAAAATAGACCACAAAGTCGGCATTTTAATTAAAAAAACGTTTGGAGTTTTTTTTTCTCATTATGCACTGCGTGCTCCAGGATTTTTTTTATATGGTGCACACTGACCACACCAACCCATTCTCTCACATGTGGGCCTACCATCTTTCTCCTGCTTGATTTGAAGCCGCTAGAATTTATGAATATATATACGTCAAACACGGTACCTCGTAGGACGTATATATATGGCCGCGACAGTTGAAGGGTTAATTTTTGAAGTAGGCAACTTCTTCAATTTCTCTATCCCCTCCTCCGAAGCAGTTTTCTCAGGTCTGGCCAATTGCTGTTAAAGATGATCTAGCAGCTCATCAGTGGTTAGTTCGTCATTGTCCTACTCCACCAACTCTTCCACATCCTCCCCACTAACCTCCAACCCCAAGGACTTCCCCAATGCCACAATGGATTCCTCAACTGGCATAGGATTCCCAGGGTTAGCCTCAAACCCTTCAAAATCCCTTTTGTCTACACATTCTGGCCACAGTTTTTTCCAAGCAGTGTTCAAGATCCTCTTAATCACTCCCTCCCAAGCCTTACCTATAAGGTTTACACAATTGAGGATGTTAAAGTGATACTTTCAAAACTCTTTTAGAGTCAATAGAGTGTCTGTGGTCACTTCAAAGCACCTTTCAAACATAGCTTTTGTGTGCAGTTTCTTGAAGTTGGAAATAACCTGCTGGTCCATGGGCTGCAGGAGAGGAGTGGTATTAGGATGCAAAAACTTGACCTTAATGAAGCTCATGTCCCCAGAAAGTCGCTCTGCCAAGTCTGTAGGATGACCATGGGCATTGTCTATCACCAGGAGGCACTTAAGGTCTAATTTCATTTCAATTAGGTAATTTTTCAGTGGGGGCAAATGCATGGTGTAACCAGTCATAGAAAAATTCCCTAGTGACCCATGCCTTACTGTTTGCCCTCCACAGCACACACAAATTAGCCTTGAGGATATCCTTTTGCCTGAATGCTCTGGGAGTTTCTGAGTGATACACCAATAAAGGCTTCACTTTGCAATCACCACTGGCATTGGCACACATCAGAAGAGTAAGCATGTCTTTCATAGGCTTATGTCCTGAGAGTGCCTTTTCCTCCTGAGTAATGTAGGTCCTGCTTGGCAATTTCTTCCAAAACAGGCCTGTTTCGTCACAATTAAACACTTGTTCAGGTTTCAAGTCTTCACTGTCTATGTAATCCTTGAATTCCTTCACATATTTTTCAGCTGCTTTGTGGTCCGAACTGGCAGCCTCACCATGCCTAATCACACTATGTATACCACTACGATTATTAAATCTTTCAAACCAACCTTTGCTGGCCTTAAATTCACTCACATCGCCACTAGTTGCAGGCAATTTCTTTTCCAAATCGTCATGCAACTGCCTAGCCTTTTCACAAATGATTGCTTGAGAGATGCTATCTCCTGCTATCTGTTTTTCATTTATCCACACCAATAACAGTCTCGCAACATCTTCTAACACTTGCGGTCGCTGTTTCATAATCACAGTTGCACCTTTTGCAACAACAGCTTCCTTGATTGTCGTTTTCCTGGTCACTATAGTAGAGATGGTTGATTGGGGTTTGGTATACAACCTGGCCAGTTCCGACACACGTACTCCACTTTCGTTCTTTGCAATTACAGTGGACCCCTGCTTTACGATCAGCTCCCAATGTGACCAATTATGTAAGTGTATTTATGTAAGTGTGTTTGTACATGTATGTGTGGGGGTCTGAAATGGACTAATCTAATTCACAATATTCCTTATGGGAACAAATTCGTTCAGTAATGGCACCTGAACATACATCTGGAATGAAATAATATCGTAAGCCGAGGGTCCACTGTATCTCTTTCTTCTTTTCAATAGTCATTAGCACCCTTTTTCTCGAAGGGTTGGCACTAGAAGCTTTCTTGAGGCCCATGGTGATTTATTTTGCAGAAACAAGCACCAAAAACACTGTGATAATATGGAATGTACCGAATGTATCCTTAGATGCGAGTACACTGGCTGGCTTGTAAACACTGGCACACTCTGGGCAGTTCAGGCCACACATGGACACGTCTCAGAGGAATTGCGTATACCGGGTTTTTTAATGGGAACCGAGGCAAAATTTTTGCATTAGAATGCATCGCATACTGGATTTATCGGATACTGATGGCATCGTGAACCGGGGATCCACTGTATAGTGTTTGTGTTGTTAATTTTGGGAGGTGAGGTGAAGTGGTGTGCAAGCAGGAGCCCTTTTATATATTAAGGCAATGAATTGCAGATCTTAGGGCCCTTTATATGCACAGCATTTTTGCATAGGAAGAGATGGACACGAGGGATCTCCAAGAGTCTTGTGTTATCCAGGTGCATTCTGTTGTAGTTCTCAAGGAGTTAGAGAGGAGAGTAATATTGGAGAATAATGTTCTGTATATGTAGTAGGCACAATAGTATAAGTGGATATTTTGTATGTTAAGCAGGTTCAAGCTCTTAAATAGTGGTGGGTGTGTTGCCTGGCGCATGAGTTTGTAATCATTCACACACTAGCTTTCTGTTGTATAATTAAAGGTTTAAGGAGATTTCCTGTGGCTGACCCCCATGTACAAACACCATTGGTGAGGTATGGGTAGACAAGAAAGACGTAAAGAGCAAGAAGTGCTGTTTGGGGTACATGGTACTGTATCTTAGTGAGGATGCCTACTGTTTTGGATATTTTCAAATTCACATTCAAATTTTTATTTCTCTGTAAAGATTGCAATGTGTGTTTACATATTATAAAATACTAATTACAAGGACGGCCACTAGCATGCCTAGCATGCCTAGGCATTTTGGGCAGACTAATAATAATTCTTACTCTACAATACAAATTACAATTTACAAATTGCAAATGATTATTATATTTACAATGGTGAAGTAGTTCAGAACATTTAAGAATACAGTGGTACCTCTGTATACATCTACTTTGGAATAAGCACAGCTTGGTATACAGTAGGGCCCTGCTTTTCGGCGTTTCGCCTCATGGCATTCCGCTAATACGGCGATCTCAAATTATGACCAAAACTTTCTATACGGCTAGTGGTCTTTCAAATATGGCACGGGCCACCCGGTTTGTTTACATTTGCCATGAGCACATCTCTCTCTTATGTAATAATAATCACTCTTGAGCACATTAAATGTCTAATTTTATATCAATATAGACATTTTCATTAATCCATCTATGATATTTTCTTCAAAATTATATAAGAAACACATTACATAGCATGGAGGTGTGGTTGCTGGGTGGAGGGAAAACCATTATGTAATGCTAATAATAATCACTCTTGGGCATGTTAAATGTCTTATTTGCTGACGGTGCTACAGCAGCAGCACCAGCTGATGGTGCTACAGCAGCAGCACCAACTGATGGTGCTACAGCAGCAGCACCAGCTGACGGTGCTACAGCAGCAGCACCAGCTGATGGTGCTACAGCAGCAGCACCAGCTGATGGTGCTACAGCAGCAGCACCAGCTGATGGTGCTACAGAAGCAGCACCAGCTGATGGTGCTACAGCAGCAGCACCAGCTGATGGTGCTATAGCAGCAGCACCAGCTGATGGTGCTACAGCAGCAGCACCAGCTGACGGTGCTACAGCAGCAGCACCAGCTGACGGTGCTACTGCAGCAGCAGTGGCTGACCATGGTGCAGCAGCAGCTGATGGTGCTGCAGCAGCAGATGACCGTGGTACAACAGCAGCAGCAGATGACCGTGGTGCAGCAGCAGATGACCGTGGTACAACAGCAGCAGCAGATGACCATGGTGCAGCAGCAGATGACCGTGGTACAACAGCAGCAGCAGCTGACCGTGGTGCAGCAGCAGCTGGTGCTACAGCAGCAGCACCAGCTGATGGTGCTACAGCAGCAGCACCAGCTGACGGTGCTACAGCAGCAGCACCAGCTGACGGTGCTACAGCAGCAGCACCAGCTGATGGTGCTATAGCAGCAGCACCAGCTAATGGTGCTACAGCAGCAGCACCAGCTGACAGTGCTACAGCAGCAGCACCAGCTGACGGTGCTACAGCAGCAGCAGCGGCTGACCATGGTGCAGCAGCAGCTGATGGTGCTACAGCAGCAGCTGATGGTGCTGCAGCAGCAGCAGCAGATGACCATGGTACAACAGCAGCAGCAGATGACCGTGGTGCAGCAGCAGATGACCGTGGTACAACAGCAGCAGCAGATGACCGTGGTGCAGCAGCAGATGACTGTGGTACAACAGCAGCAGCAGATGACCGTGGTGCAACAGCAGCAGGAGCTGATCGTGGTGCAGCAGCAGCTGACTGTGGTGCAGCAGCAGCTGACCGTGGTGCAACAGCAGCAGCAGCTGACCATGGTGCAGAAGCAGCTGACCGTGGTACAATAGTATTTCTCACCCTTTTTATCACTGGGTTGGCACTAGAAACTTTCTTTGGGCCCATGGTGGATTATTTAGGAGTTACAAGCACTGAAAACACTGGAATAATGCAAAATTTATCGAATGTATGCAATGTCACACTAGCTCAGCTGAGGCGCTCAGGCCAGACGGATCAGACAGCCGCGTTCCGGACGAATGATGTAAGTCAAGTTTTTCAACATTGGTCGGGGTTGTTTACACAAATTCACACTGCCTTCCCCACCTCCACACTGCCTTCCCCCATCTTCAGTGACACTTCAATCTGTGTTAGAAGTATCACTTGGGAAGAGAATAGTCTCAATTCGAGGAAGAATGAGGTCTTCCCTACCACTTGGCTTGGTGACAAAGGCACACTGAATTACCACTCCCACAATGCAATGTGGGTGTCTAGATTTTTTCCTACTGTGCACACTAACTACACAAACCCATTCTGTCACATATAGGCCTAACAGCTTTCTCCCCCTCAATTTGAAGGTGCTAGAATTTATGTGTACAAGTACATGACCGATCCTGGCTGCAATGACGTACTTGTACATGACCGACCCTCAGAGGGTTGATACATGACACTTTTGTTTACAATTCTCGGCTTGAATTATTCATTACTTCTTTCTTTGTTTATGATGGCACCTGAAGGTAGTTGTTAGAAATGATTAAACTCAGTGAAAATGGTATGTCGATGGTAATAATATTGCTCTGGGCCACATTAAGTATTGTGTAGCTATGTAGGTAGGTGTAGGTATATTGCCCAGTGTTGCGATATGGAGTGTATAACATTGGGTTACTGATCCTTGATGGGGTATCAGTTACTAGGTTGGCTGTTGTCTAGGGGGAACTCTATAGCAACAAGGTTTTAGTGCAGCCAATATAGCCTTTTAAAAAGGACTTTCTTTGTTAACCTTCGTTCTGTAGGATGGCCAAAACTCGTATAAAATCTGTGTCTTTAATAACAATAAAACTTACATAGTATCTTCATATACAGTGGACCCCCGCATAGCGAACGCCTTGCATAGCGAACAATCCGCATAGCGAACGCTTTGTTCGCTAAAATTTTGCCCCGCATAGTGGACAAAAACCCGCTCAGCGACCTTCGTCCGAGACGCGTCCAATGTGCGCCCTCAGCCAGCCTCACATGTGCCGCCCGTCCCATTGTTTACCAGCCAGCCTCCGCGGTAACATTCAAGCATACACTCGGAATATTTCGTATTATTACAGTGTTTTCGGTGCTGTTTGTGGAAAATAAGTGACCATGGGCCCCAAGAAAGCTTCTAGTGCCAACCCTACACCTCAAAGGGTAAGAATACCCATTGAAATGAAGAACGAGATCATTGATAAGTATGAAAGTGGAGTACGTATCACCGACCTGGTCAGGTTGTACAAGAAACCAAAATCAACCATCGCTTCTATTGTGGGCAAGAAAACGGCAATCTAGGAAGCTGTTGTTGCCAAAGGTTTAACTGTGTTTTCGAAACAAAGATCGCAAGTGATGGAAGATGTTGAGAGACTCTTATTGGTGTGGATAAATGAAAAACAGCTAGCAGGAGATAGCGTCTGTCAAGCGATCATATGTGAAAAGGCTAGGAAGTTGCATGACGATTTAATTAAAAAAATGCCTGCAACTAGTGATGATGTGAGTGAATGTAAGGCCAGCAAAGGTTGGTTTGAGAGATTTAAGAAGCGTAGTGGCATCCATAGTGTGATACGGCATGGTGAGGCTGCCAGTTCGGACCACAAAGCAGCTGAAAAATATGTGCATGAATTCAAGGAGTACATAGAAACTGAAGGACTGGAACCTGAACAAGTGTTTAATTGTGATGAAACAGGCCTGTTCTGGAAGAAAATGCCAAGCAGGACCTACATTACTCAGGAGGAAAAGGCACTCCCAGGACATAAGCCTATGAAAGACAGGCTTACTTTGTTGATGTGTGCCAATGCTAGTGGTGATTGCAAAGTTAAGCCTTTATTAGTGTATCACTCTGAAACTCCCAGAGCGTTCAGGCAAAAGAATGTCCTCAAGGATAATTTGTGTGTGCTGTGGAGGGCAAACAGTAAGGCATGGGTCACTAGGGAATTTTTCTATAACTGGTTACACCATGCATTTGCCCCCAATGTGAAAGATTACCTAACTGAAAAGAAATTAGACCTTAAGTGCCTCCTGGTGTTAGACAATGCCCCTGGTCATCCTACAGACGTGGCAGAGCGACTTTATGGGGACATGAGCTTCATTAAGGTGAAGTTTTTGCCTCCTAATACCACTCCTCTCCTGCAGCCCATGGACCAGCAGGTCATTTCCAACTTCAAGAAACTGTACACAAAAGCTCTGTTTCAAAAGTGCTTTGAAGTGACCACAGACACTCGATTGACTCTAAAAGAGTTTTGGAAGGATCACTTTAATATCCTCAATTGTGTAAACCTTATAGGTAAGGCTTGGGAGGGAGTGACTAAGAGAACCTTGAACTCTGCTTGGAAGAAACTGTGGCCAGAATGTGTAGACAAAAGGGATTTTGAAGGGTTTGAGGCTAACCCTGAGAGGAGTAGTATACCAGTTGAGGAATCAATTGTGGAATTGGGGAAGTCCTTGGGGTTGGAGGTTAGTGGGGAGGATGTGGAAGAGTTGGTGGAGGAGGACAATGAAGAACTAACCACTGATGAGCTGATAGATCAACTTCAAGAGCAAGAGGCCAGACCTGGGGAAACTGGTTCAAAGGAGGGGAGAGAGAAATTGAAGGAATTGCCTACTTCAAAGATTAAGGAAATGTGTGCAAAATGGCTTGAAGTGCAAACCTTTTTTGATGAAAATCACCCTCACACAGCTATTGCAAGCCGTGCTGGTGACTGTTACAATGACACTGTTGTGAACCACTTTAGACAAATCATAAAGGAACGAGAGGTACAGGCCACTATGGACAGATATGTTGTGCGAAAGAAGTCCAGTGACTCTGAAGCTGGTCCTAGTGGCATTAAAAGAAGAAGGGAAGTAACCCCAGAAAAGGACTTGCTACCTCAAGTCCTAATGGAAGGGGATTCCCCTTCTAAACACTAACACTCTCTCTCCCCTCCTCCCATCCCATCAATCATCACCAGATCTTCAATAAAAGTAAGTGTCATGTAATTGTGCATGCCTTTTTCAGTTTGTGTGTACTAAAATTAACATTTTTTTGTGGTAAAAAAAATTTTTTTTCATATTTCGCATAACGACCAGCCCTCTTGCACGGATTAAGTTCGCTATGCGGGGGTCCACTGTATTTATGAACTATATATTAATTAAAATAGAGCAATAAAATTATTTTTTCCTTTACACATAAAGGATACTATTATATATATACACACTTATTGTTACGACGCAAGAGTTTACTGGGAAAACATAATCCCAAGTAGTAGAGTTAGGCAATCAATCTGTTGTTAAGATAGTATTTTAGGTAATATGATCAGTGAACTCTTAGGAATCAGAAATCAGACTAGAAGTGAGAGCACTAGTCATTGTAAGCATCGTGAAGCTACTCTGAACGAGTACGTGAACCTACTCAGAGCAAGGGTGGAGAACCTACTGACGGTACCACTGAGTGGTAAGCCGACGTCAGGTTGGTCACGTGACTGAGGGAGACCTCAGTACCTGAACTGCTACCCGGCACTTAATCCTAGTGGTTTCCCACTACATGGAAATAAGAATATTAAAGCCTAACAAAATATAATACAATATTAGCATTAATATTAGCCTTAACATATATATAAAATAAAGGGGCATATCCTATTATAAAACGGGTATGGCCATACTCGTAACACCTCCCCCTCACGACCACAGATCGCACCAAGAAAAGTAATAAGGTTTCTACTTTTTAAACCTAACAAAATTTCAAAGCAAAAAACTATTTCACAAAAACGCAAGTCTCATGAGCCATGATGCTCTGAATTTCAGTGTCTGTCACTATAACATATGCTTCATACACTTGGGCTGCACATCAGTGTATCTGCGTACATGTAGAGACAGCAACATATAGATGATGATGACTTCATAGAGCTTCACAGCAGTGGATAAGACCACATATCATCACAGTCTTGAGTGACTGAAGGAGATAATATTACGCTCTTACAGTGGCAGTGGAATACATTACAGTGAGGACCTCTGTCATGATAACTGCGTTATGAAAAGGTAGAGTGACAAGGTGTGTGAGAGGGGTGGCGTCCAGTCTGCATACCGCGCCACTCATAACATCTGTTTAACACTTTACACTCAGCTCCAACTATCTCCTTGATTAACCAATACACAACACTACTGTTGATATAAGAAAAGTTATTGAACATGAGCAAAATAGAGGTAAATTGGCTATTAAATACAAAATTTATAAATCTTAAATAGTCTTCATAAAACAATCTCTAATTTTGTCATGTTCAAACTTATTACACTATGCATTTTCAAGGCTATGCATATTTAAAATTCCTTAAGGAAACATTTTTGGTTCAAAATCTATTTTGTACTAACAGTTCAGCTCTTCAGCTGTCAAAACACGTCTCCATCTTTTTATCACAAATATAAAGGAAGTTCAGTACTTAAACTGTATTAGACAAGTACTTATGAAACTTTGCTTTTAATTCTCAATTATAGTCAAGGATGCAGAAAATGCGTCAACTTACGTGAATAAAGTCTAGGGCAAACAAATGGAGTGTGGGGGATGGGGGAATCACCCTACCGCTCAAGTTTGATAAGGGAACAAACTTGAAGACAATAACAAATGTAGTCTTCAGCAGACAAGCTTCTGGACCTCGATGAGAGAATGTTTACCGTCAGAACTTGTAACACCAGGACCCGACCACGTACCAGGTGGATGAAAACTACCCAGAATCTCTAAGCGAAAACTGGAAATTCTAACAGAACGCTGTCCTCTCCGACCTCTGCCAGCTCTACGAACAGGTTAAGAAAGGGTTACCGGAAGACGAGAGGTGAGACATAGGAAATCGACCAGGATATTTCCACTCAGCTCTCTTGTATAGTAATCAAGTGACTTAAAGGACATGTCAAGCAGCACTCTGGAGAGAAGTTTAACTTTAAGTACCTGAAGGAAGTCTGCTTCCACAAATTCCTGCCATTGTCGGTGCTCAAATTCATGAACAAAATCTTGTGCGAAGCTCTGCAGTTATCAAGAAGTCTGGTTAATAGTCGTTTCGCTGTGTACTCAGGTCTGGCTGCTTGATACTTGTGGCCCTGAAGGTGGAACCATCAGTGGGCATCTGTGACTGACTGAGCCAGTAATCAGTGCCATCCTCAGTAGTGTCATAACCCACAGCCAGGACACCATGGTCCAGCTGCTCAGAGATACATTCTGGTTCATCATAATCATGACAACCTGGAATGAACTACGTGAAACATAAATGGCAACAGAAACAAATCCAAAAATAGCTACAGCTTTCTTCAAAGCCTCTTCACTTTCATCGCGAATCAAAAAGTCAATGTCTCCACACCTGACGTACATGGGTTATACCAACATTTGTCATCCTCAGCTTCATAGGGGATGCATCTTCAGCATCAATTCCACCATTGTTCATTATCATACTTGTGAGAACAATCAACCAGGTTCTGCTCAGAGAGGCTCACCAGTTTACCAGTCTGGCAGAAATATGGACTCTGCTCAGGGACTAACTTGTGATACAGAGGCTAGTGTGTCAGGAGAGTATGCTGACTCCTGCTCAGGGACTAGCTTGCATGACAGAGGTTAGTATGTCAGAAGTGTAAGTGGTCTCCTGCTCAGGGACTAACTTATTCAACAGAGGCTAGTATGTCAGAAGTGTATGCCGACTTCTGCTCAGGGACTAGCTTATTAAACAGAGGTTAGTATGTCAGAAGCGCATATCAACTCTTCTATGCCTCCTCTCAGCTGAGCCACAACACAAGTTGCTGAAGCAACGGCTCAGACAGTAACAGACAGGACAACAACCATTGGCTCACACATAGGGAAAGCAATACGAGAAATCACATGTCCCTTGCCGTGAGTGCCTTTGATAAGTCCGACTCAGTGACTTTCCCGTCGTAAATATCCTGTCAAAAGCACTTGTTATATCTCAAGTGACAGTAATTTGACCATTTCCTTTCTATTCTCTTTGACAAATTCCTCTGAAGAATTTTCTGATGTTACCCGTGACTGAGGGCGTAGGCAGTGACTAATATCTCACCTGTGAGTGTAGAGTCACCCAAGGTTGTAGTGTCACCCGTGACTGTAGTGTGTCAGCCGTGACTGTAGTGTAACCCGTGACTGTTGTCCAAGAGTAGCCCTTATAATTTTTCCTCATCTCCTCTCAACACTCGTTACCTAAGACTCTTAAGTTACATTTAGACTCTTAAGTTACATTTTAGACTCTTAAGTTACATTCACTTGTTAGACGAAGAATGAGGGGAGACCTGATCGAAGTGTATAAGTGGAAGATAGGTATTAATAAAGGGGATATTAATAAGGTCTTGAGGATGTCTCTCCAAGAGAGAACCCGCAGTAATGGATTTAAATTAGATAAGTTTAGATTTAGAAAAGACATAGGAAAGTATTGGTTTGGAAATAGGGTAGTTGATGAGTGGAACAGTCTACCTAGTTGGGTTATTGAGGCTGGGACTTTGGGTAGTTTCAAATCTAGGTTGGATAAGTACATGAGTGGGAGGGGTTGGATTTGAGTGGGACTTTCACATCAGAGCTTATTTCTTGGGTGGCATTGAAAATTGGGTTGGGCAAATGTTTTGTTAGTGGGATAAATTGTAAAGGACCTGCCTAGTATGGGCCAGCAGGCCTCCTGCAGTGTTCCTCCTTTCTTATGTTCTTATATATCACCATACTTTTTCCCATAAAAGCTTGAACAAATAAAATTCTTGTTTCTCGTCCTAGTCTTCAATGTCAGCAAGTCGACAATAAGACCAATGAGACCAACAGCAATACGAAGATTTCTTTATACAGGAATCACACAAAGAGGCACCAGCAGTATCAGCTAGAGCAGTAGCTGAACCAACAATGCCAACAAGGCTGCAGAACAGATTAATGAAGTCCACATTAATCTGCAGCGGACATAAAGGAACCAGAGAGTAGGTTCTGTTCCTAAATGTCATTACTTTTATCCTTCCAATATACCAACTACGACGATATTTTTCATCCCAGGACAGCAGTGATTCACCGAAAAATGACTGAAATTCTTGGTCATACTAGGGGCACAAACAGCAGCACCAACTATGCTAGCTCCCATCATGTGGATGCTCTTGGTATCTCCAAGCACAGAGAGGGAGACGAGCCAATCTTCAGAGCTCCAAACATATAAGGGGACACCAAGAATCTGTCAGAATCAATTCTTTCGCTCGTCTCAGTAATGGTTTCCCCAATACCATAGCAATGGGGAAGAAAGGTTGAGACATACTCTACAGTTCCTTATACCCAGTAGTTGCTTGTCTTCTGGGCGAGTCGTAAGAGAGCCAAACATCAGTAGCCACCATTAACACTCAAGTTAGCAAAATCCCAATCTAGAGTTCTCTTTACAGATTGCCATGCTTTAACTTTTTTAGGCCATCCATTTTAATCAGAAAGAAGGAATTTCCATTTGTTGTGGTAACATACTGCATTGATCCTTTTCCTTAGATCAGATTTCCAGAGACGGGCTTCCCATTTGTTAGGTGGAGTATAGATCAAGATCTTGGACAGACAACCCATTTGTTGTGATATGGAGTGTATAACATTGGGTTACTGATCCTTGATGGGGTATCAGTTACTAGGTTGGCTGTTGTCTAGGGGGAACTCCATAGCAACAAGGTTTTAGTGTAGCCAATATAGCCTTTTAAAAAGGACTTTCTTTGTTGTAAGATGGCCAAAACTCGCATAAAATCTGTGCCTTTAATAACAATAAAACTTACATAGTATCTTCATATGTTTATGAACTATATATTAATTAAAATAGAGCAATAAAATTGTTTTTCTTCCTTTACACATTTAGTATACTATTATATATATATATATATATATATATATATATATATATATATATATTTATATATATATATATATATATATATATATATATATATATATATATATACACAGCTATTGTTACAACACAAGAGTTTACTGGGAAAACATAATTCCAGGTAGTAGAGTTAGGCAATCAATCTGTTGTTAAGATAGTATTTTAGGTAATATGTTCAGTTAACTTTTAGGAATCAGAAATCAGACTAGAAGTGAGAGTGCTAGTCAGAGTAAGCGTGGTGAAGCTACTCTGAGCGAGTACGTGAACCTACTCAGAGCAAGGGTGGAGAACCTACTGACAGTACCACTGAGTGTTAAGCCGACGTCAGGTTGGTCACGTGACTGAGGGAGACCTCAGTACCTGAACTGCTAACCAGCACTTATACCTAGTGGTTTCCCACTACATGGAAATAAGAATATTAAAGCCAAACAAAATATAATACAATACAGTGGTCCCTCGTTTTTCATAGTTAATCCGTTCCTGGAGTTGCTACTATTATCGAAATCTACGATTTTCGAATCAATTTTCCCCATAAGAAATAATGTAAATACAATTAATCCGTTCCTGACGCCCAGAAGTATTAAAACAAAAAATTTTTTTACATGAAATATAGATGTAGTACAAAACAATACAATGGGAAATGATAAATGAAACATTAACAGCATAACACTTACCTTTATTGGAGAGTCTTCTTAGTGTATGGGAGACTGGAGGAAGAGAGAGATTGGATTGTTTACAGTTTGGAAGGGAAATCCCCTTCCAGTAACACCTCAATTACCAATTGCTTTTCTGGGGTTTCTTCTCTTGTTTCTTAATGCCACTAGGACCAGCTTGAGAGTCACTGGAGTCCTGTCTCGCAAAATAACTGTGGAGAGAGCTCTGTTTCTGGCGTCTCTTTAACACTTCCCTAAAATGGCCCAAGACTTTGTCTGTACATGTTGCCAACATGGCTTGCAACAACCTTGTCAGGGTGATGTTTCTCCATAAATCTTTCCATCTTACCCCACATAGCAAAAATCTCTTTAATTTCTGAAGAAGGCACCTTCTTCCATCTCTCTTCCACCTCCTCTGCAGCAAGATTCTGAGCTGCGATCTGTTGCTGTTGCTGCTGAAGCTCTTGCAGCTCCTCAGTGGTGAGCTCTTTGTTGTGGTCTTCCACCAACTCTTCCACATCCTCCAAACTCACATCCAACCCCATGGAACTCCCCAGTGACACAGTTGATTTAACAACAGACATAGGCTCATCAGGGTCAGTCCCAAACCCTTCAAAATCCCTCTTATCTACACAATCTGACCACAATTTTCTCCAAGCAGAGTTCAAAGTCCTGGTAGTCACTCCCTCCCAAGCCATACCTATAAAGGTTATGCAATGGAGGATGCTGAAGTGTTCTCCCCAAAATTCTCTTAGGGTCAAGTGAGTGTCTGTGGTCACAGTCAAGCACCTGTGAAACATTGCTTTGGTGTAGAGTTTTTTAAAGTTTGCAATGACCTGCTGGTCCATGGGTTGGAGGAGAGGAGTGGTATTTGGGGGCAAGAACTTTACTGTGATGAACCCAAACTCCTCGAAAATTAGGTCATCCAAGTTTGGAGGATGAGCAGGTGCATTGTCCATTACTAGCAGGCACTTGAGATCCAATTTCTTTTCCAGTAGGTAATTCTTCACACTAGGGCCAAACACTTCATTGAACCACTCGACAAAAATTTCCCTCGTGACCCATGCCTTACTATTAGATGTCCAAAACACACACAATTTACTCTTCATAACATGGTTTTTCCTGAACACTCTGGGATTTTCAGAATGGTACACTAGTAATGGCTTCACTTTGAAATCCCCACTAGCATTAGCACAGAACATGAGTGCCAGCCTGTCTTTCATAGGCTTGTGTCCTGGCATTGCCTTTTCCTCCTGTGTAATGAAGGTCCTCTTTGGCATTTTCTTCCAAAAGAGGGCTGTTTTGTCACAATTGAACACTTGTTCAGGTTTCAGTCCTTCAGCCACTATGTACTCCTTGAATTCATGCACATATTTTTCAGCTGCCTTGTGGTCCGAACTGGCAGCCTCACCATGCCTTACCACACTGTGTATGCCAGTATGGTTCTTAAATCTCTCAAACCAACCTTTGCTGGCCTTAAATTCACTCACATCACCACTATTTGCAGGAAATTTCTTTACCAGATCGTTGTGCAACTGCCTAACCTTTTCACAAATAATCGAAGTCATAAGAGTATCTCCTGCTAATTGTTTCTCGTTTATCCACACCAATAATAACTTCTCAACATCTTCGAGTACTGGTGATCTCATTTTTGTCAGCATATTTACCCCCTTTGCAACAACAGCATCCTTGATTTCCTCTTTCTTGGCCATGATGGAACATATGGTTGTGTAGGGTTTCTTATACATCCTGGCCGGTTCAGCCACACTTGTGCTACTTTCATATTGTTCAATGATGTTTTTCTTAAATTCAATCATATTTCTCACTTTCTTTACCACAGGCTTGGCACTAGGAGCTTTCTTTGGAGCCATGGTAGCTTATTTAGTACATGGACTCGCTTTTCATAGGTTGACTCGCGAATAGTAGTTCGTCCAGGACGTGTACACATGGTGTGAGCCGGGGTGGCCTCCCTACCCAGCCAGTCTATCATTGTTTACTAGTGAGTGAAGGTCCCCTCAAGTGCTCCTACAAAAAATTTCATAATATTACACTCATTTTAGTGCTTGCAATTACTAAATAAGCTACCATGGCTCCAAAGAAAGCTCCTAGTGCCAAACCTGTGGTAAAGAAGGTGAGAAATATGTACAGTGACAAAGTCTTGGGCCATTTTCGGGAAGTGTTAAAGAGACGCCAGAAACAGAGCTCTCTCCACAGTTACTTTGTGAGACAGGACTAGAGTGACTCTCAAGGTGGTCCTAGTGGCATTAAGAAAGAGAAGAGAAGCAACCCCAGAGAAGCAATTGGTACCTGAGGTGTTGCTGGAAGGGGATTCCTCTTCCAAACTGTAAACAATCCAATCTCTCTCCTCTTCCAGTCTCCTATATACTAAGAAGAATCTCCAATAAAGGTAAGTGTTATGCTGTTAATGTTTCATTCATCATTTCCCATTGTATTGTTTAGGTACTATATGTATATTTCATGTAAAAATTTGTTTTGTTTTAATGCTTCTGGGTGTCAAGAACGGATTTATTGTATTTACATTATTTCTTATAGGGAAAATTGATTCGCAAATCGTAAATTTCGTTTATAGTAACAGCTCCAGGAACGGATTAATTACGAAAAACGAGGGACCACTGTACTTGCAAGCACTAAAATGAGTTGAATATTTTGAAATATTTCGTAGGAGCATGTGAGGGGACCTTCACTCACTGGTAAACAATGCCACACTGGCTGGGTAGTGAGGCCGCCCCTGCTCACACCATGCGTATGCATCCCGGACGACCTACTATTCGCGAGCCAACCTATGATTAGCGAGCCCATGTTTATATGAAAATATCACCATAATTTCCGAAATCTACGATTCCTGAGAACTACAATTATCGAGGGACCACTGTATTAGCATTAACATTAGCCTTAACATATATAGAAAATAAAGGGGCATATCACATTATAAAATAAAACGGGTATGGCCATACTCGTAACTCCCAGGCAGACTACATAGCTACATTATTATTATGCAGTGGACCCTCACCTAACGATATTAATCCGTTCCTGAGAGCTCATCATTAGCCGGAATTATCGTTAGCCGAATTAATTTTCCCCATAAGAAATAATGGAAATCCAAGTAATCCATTCCAGACAGCCAAAAGTATTAATTTTTTTTTTTCATGAAATATTCATTTCCCTACAAAGAAAACAATGAGACATGCACAATAACTACATAAATAAATGTTAAAATGACACTTACCTTTATTGAAGAGTATTGATGAGTGATGAGACACTGCTTTTGTTGAACACTCTGGGATTTTCAGAGTGATACATGAGTAAAGGCTTCACTTTGCAATCCCCACTAGCACTACAACATAACATGAGAGTTAGCCTGTCTTTCATAGGCTGGTTAGTTTAATTAGTTTAATATGTTTATTATGCACCCCATACCCATCCTGTGGGTGGTAGTCAAAAGATTACAGAGGTACATAATTGGTCCAGGGACTGGACTCCAAAGTTTTGATAGCTGAGCAAGTTACAAAGGTAATGAACTAGATCTGGTCATAATCATGACCAAGTTACAAAGGTAATGAGCTCCAGGTAGAGCTGGTCACACATGAATAATTGCAAAGGTAATGAATCAAACACATTAATCATGAGAATTTACAAAGGTAATGAGCTCCAGGTAGAGCTGGTCACAATCATGACAAGTTTCAAAGGTAATGAATGATAAACACGTTATCACATGATAACAATCATAGACAAATTACAGAGTAATGAGAAGTTAACAAACATAGCAGGGAATTCATCCAATGCCCCAACAACAGATGTTGCTAGGTGCCTGTCTCTCCTCGGCAGACAGCCATTGCAAATGGCAGCAAGTTGCCCAGGGATCTGCTGCTTGCACAAGCACCATCGACCCTCCGTTAGCAGCCCGATGGAGAGCTGCCCTAGGGACATGTCAGTGTCCTGGTGGACGCCAAGTTGACTGAAGATCCCAGGCCCTCGTGTGCACGGATGTTGAAGCTTGAGGAACTGAGTACACACTGCCTGTGGCACACCTGACAGCTGCCTCGCAGTCGAACTCCACGATGCTGTCCCTGTAGTAGAAGTTCTTGTGAGCCCGGCACTCCCTGCCGTGGGTTAGGGGAGAAGTACCCTCTATAGATGGGGTGGCGCTGGGAGTTGGGTGGGTGAGGCGGGGGAGACGGGCAGGGGTGAGGCGTTATGAGAGGGTCACTGTTTACTACACACGCCCTCCCCCTCCCCCCCAGCAGAGAGGGGGGAAGGCGCTGACTGGTCCTGACTCTACAGCACCAAACCCTCTAAAACTGCACAACACTTCAACTATTTACGCTGAAACGATGCACTGGGATGTCCGTTCGCTGCTCTGGTATCTTCTCAAAGCATTCACACTGAGTTCTGTTAAGTAGGGACCTGGTCAGCCTCTTTGACCTGGAGCTATCCTTGAAAATCCCGCAGCTAGCCTGCTACACAACCTGCCGCGTGGAGTGCCTTTTCCTCATGAGTAATGTAGGTCCTGTTTGGCATTTTCTTCCAGAAAAAGGCCTGTTTCGTCACAAATGAACATTTTTTGTGGTTGGAATTTTTCAGCTTCACCATGCCTTATCGCACTGTGTATGCCACTACGCTTCTTAAATCTCTCAAGCCAACCTTTGCTGGCCTTAAAATCACAAGCATTACAAGCCTTTTCACATATTATCAACTGCATAATACTGTCTCCTGCTAACTGTTTTTGGGTAATCCACACCAACAGTAACCTTTCCACTTCGAGGGTTTGCAATCTCTTTTTGGTCAGCATATCTATCCCTTTTGCAACAACAACACACTTTTATTTCCTTTCCCTTCGCCACGATCGAAGTGATGGTTGAATGGGGTTTGTCATACATCCTGGCAAGTTCTGTAACACGCGTTCTGCTCTCATATTTTTCATTGATTTCCTTCTTGAATTCGATTGTGTTACTTTCTTTACCAGAGGGCTAGCACTAGCTTTCCTTGGACCCATGGTGACTTATTTAGCAGTTGCAAGCACAAAAAATAATGGATTATTACGAAATGTTTTGTATGAACCCGCAGGGTGATGGTCACGCACTGGTAAACAATGGCACACTGAGTGTGAATGGTGTGCGTGGTGATGTGCATTTTCTTTGTGTGCCTGGTGATGGGCGGACGCGTACCGGACGGTTGCCAAATCATGAGTCCAATCACGAACCCCGAAGCTAAATTTTGCCGAAAAAACTTGCCAAAAATCAGATTTCACGATAGTTGCGGCCGCCAAACAGTGGGGGTCCACTGTACATCCAAGGTTTTGGATTAGATTAAGGACATATACTGAGGTACCACTGTATAACAATTTGTAGAAGTAGTAATGAGAATGGTTTTATCTTGTCATGATACACAATTTCTATTAAAGCTCCTATATTGGAGTATCTGAGGCAAACTTAGGACTAGCTGAGATTTATTAGGCAGTAGCTATATTTGAAATCTTATGTTTACAGTTGTTTGGGTGAGTGCAGGTGTAAATGAGGTGGATGTGTGTGTGTGTGTGTGCATGAATAGGTGGTTTTCATGTAGTTAGTTGATGGTGGGGTGAGTTAGGGAGATGTGATTTTTTTGATGGTAGTTTTGAAAATGGTGGCTGAGTCTGCAGTTCTAGAGTTTTCAGGTAGGGAGTTACAAATTTTAGGCCTTTTAATGTGCATTGAACATTTGTATAGATTTAGCCAGACATGGGGAATGTCAGAGATTTTTGTTTCTTGTGTTGTGCTTATGGGTCCTGACACAACTATCAACAAAGAGTTTTAGTTCAGGGTTAATTATGGAAGTTATGGTTCTCTAAATGTAGGTTGCACAGTAGTAAGTGTGGATGCCCTGAACAGTGAGTAAGCCTAGGTCTTTGAATAGTGGGAGGGTTGATTGTGTGATAATTCTTACTGCAGCTTTTTGTTGGGCTATTATTAGTTTTAGGTGGGTTGCTACTGTTGAACCCCAAGCACAAATGGCATAGGTGAGGTAGGGATAGATGAGTGAATAGTATAGTGTGAGTAGGGTTGACTGCGGTACATAGTAACATATCTTAGAGTGAATCCCAACTGTTTTGGATACTTTTTTTGCTATGTGTTGAATATGGGTGCTGAAATTCAGGTTGCTGTCAAGGTGTAGGCCCAGGAATTTGCCCTTATTATGTTTAGCAATAAGAGTGTTGTCACTCTTAATGTTCAGTTGTGCATCACCTGCTCTGTTACCTAACAAAATTTAGAAGGTTTTGTCAGTATTAAGTGTAAGTTTATTGGCAGTCATCCAGGTTGATATTTTGAGTAGCTCCTCATTAACAATGGTGTTGAGTGAGGCAAGATTTGGATGGGAGATGACATAACTTATGTCAAGAGTATTGTGATACATTGGGAAGATCATTGATTGGAGATATGCTGTATGTGGGTCTGAAATTTAAGACAGCTGTCAATGTGAAACCCTAGAAATTTTCCATCAGTGTGTCTTGAAATGGGGGAACCATTTGTCAATATGTTTAGCTGAATTTTTGCAGCTCTGTTTCCAAACAGTATGAAGCAGGTTTTGTCGATAGTGAGAGTAAGTTTGTTGGCCATCATCCAAGTGGATATTTTTAGCAGCTCATCATTTACAGTGTTTCTATGTATGGTTTGGATGAGAGAAGATATAAGTAGTGTCATCTGCAAAAAGAACAGGTTTAATTAGTTTAGAGGCATTAATGAGGTCATTGATGTAAATAAGAGTAGTGGTCCATGGACACTGCCCTGGGGGACTCCAACAAGAGCAGGTTGTGTTGTGGAAGCAACACCATTTGTATATACATTCAGATGTCTATTGCTAAGATACGACTGGCCTACAGAATTCTCCAAGGCCACGGTTGCCCATGGCTAACTAGCAGCATACTGAAATCCATTGATAAGAAACACCAATATGAAAAGCAATATAGACAGGGCTTAATGCACAAAGATATTCTTAAACACTATTCATCAGTTCTCACCAAAGTAATAAAGAAAGCCAAACAACTATACTACGCCAGTAGATTCACAGACACTAGAGGAGATATAAAAAAGACCTGGAAAACACTTTCTCAGATTCTAGGGACCCACAAACTGAAAAAAAACAAGAATATTGTCCTAATTAAACCTAATGAAACACCACTACATCCCACTGACACAGCTAACAAGATAAACGACTTCTTCTTAACCATAGGATCTAATCTCGCCAATAAAATCCCACATACTAATGCCCATGCCGGTGACTACCTAGATGGGAATTTCCCAAATTCCTTCTATCTTGCACCAACTGAGCCCTCGGAAGTCACCGAGATTATAAAGTCACTTAAAAACAACTCAGGGAATCTGTCTAATGTCCCACCATTACTGTACAAGCGAGCGGCCCATATCCTTTCGCATGCTATTTCATTACTTTTTAACAAGTCACTAGAAACTAGCACCTTCCCGAAACTACTCAAGATGGCAAGGGTTACACCAATACATAAAGGTGGTGACCCTACAGACTTAAACAACTATAGGCCAATATCAAACTTACCATTGCTATCCAAAATCTTTGAGAAACTCGTGCACAGGAGACTATATTCATTTATAACAGCACAAAACATACTCAACCCCTGCCAATTTGGATTTAGGAAAAATAAAAGCACTAATGATGCACCATACCCCCGGCCAGGATTGAACCCGCGGTCATAGAGTCTCAAAACTCCAGCCCGTCGCAATCATAAAAATGCTAGATCTGCTTTACACAGCATTGGAAAATAAGGAATATCCACTAGGAATTTTTATTGACCTAAGAAAAGCTTTTGACACGGTAGACCACGACATCCTACTCCACAAACTTGACCATTATGGTATAAGAGGCCATGCACTTGCATATTTCAAATCTTACCTTACTAATAGGTATCAGTATGTCACCATTAAAGACACAACCTCATCAACACTGCCACTTGATACTGGAGTACCACAGGGAAGTGTCCTTGGTCCCCTGCTCTTCCTCTTAAACATCAATGATCTTCCCAACATATCACAGCACCTGAAACCCATTCTCTTTGCTAACAACACTACTTATGTCATCTCCCACCCAAATCGTGCCACCCTCAACACCATTGTTAATGAGGAGCTACTCAAAATATTTACTTGGATGATACTGACAAAACCTTCTACATTATGTTTGGTAACAGAGCAGGTGTTGCACAGCTTAACATTAAGACTGTCAACACTCTTATGCCAGACATAATGAGGGCAAGTTCCTAGGCCTGCACCTCAACAGCAACCTGAATTTCAGCACCCATATCCAACACTTAACAAAAAAAAAAGTATCCAAAATGGTTAGGATCCTCTCCAAGATATGTTACTAAGTGTCACAATCAGCCCTTCTCACACTATACCATTCACTCATTTATCCTTACCTCACCTATGCTATTGGTGCTTGGGGATCAACTGCAGCAACACACCTAAAGCCAATAATAACCCAACAAAAAGTCTCAGTAAGAATAATCACGCAATCCAATCTCAGGCAGCACATTCCCCTCCGCTCTTCGTGGATCTAAACTTAGTGTTCAGAACATCCACACTCACTACTGTGCAACCTAGATTTACAGAACCTTAAATTCCAACAGTAACCCTGACCTAAAACACTTTCTTGATAGTTGTGACAGGACCCACAGGCATAACACCAGACACAAAAATCTCTATGACATTCCCCTGTGTCCGGCTAAACCTATACAAAAATTCAATGTATATAAAAGTACCTAAAATTTGGAACACCCTACCTGAAAACTCTAGAACTGCAGACACATTTATCACTTTCAAAACTACCGTTAGAAAACATCTTATCTCCTTGATACACCCCACTGTCAGCTAGCTTCATGAAAACTGCCTATTTTCTTGTATCATACACACATAAAAAAAAAAACAACCTAGACCTCCCCTCGATATCTGTGATTCCCCACAATTCACACACTCACCCAATTGACTATCAACATAGAAATACATAATACAACTATTACCTAATGAATCTTAAACTAGTCATAAGTTTGCCTATGATACCTTCAATGGAAACTATGTATCGTAACAAAAAAAAAAATTCACATTGCTAAATTTACGAACCATAATGCAGTTACTTAGCCTTAATACCAACATGCTTCATAATCTGTACGAATATCGAGTTCTGAATTAGTCTTAGTCTGCCCAAAATGTCTAGTCATGCTAGTTGTGATAGTCGCCGTCTCTCTAATTAGTATTTTATAATATGTAAACTACATAATATCCTATAATATATAAACCCCATATTGTAATCTTTATAGAGAATAAACTTGATTCGATTTGATTTGATGATTTTAGATAATCGAGTGAAATACCGGAGGGCTTAAAGAGTGCAGACATGGATTTTCGGTTTCCTAACACACAGAACACAACAAGTAGTAGTGAACAGGGCAAGATCCAGCATCAGCGAGGTCAAAAGCTCAGTGCCCCAAGGCACTGTCCTGGCACCTCTGCTGTTCCTCATCCTCATAGCAGACATAGACAAAAACACCCGGCACACTTTTGTATCATCATTTGCAGATGACACTAAAATAAGCATTAAAGTCAGTATGGTAGAGGACACTGAAAAAGTACAGGAAGACATAAACAGGGTTTTCCAGTGGGCAGTGGAAAACAACATGACGTTCAATGGTGATAAGTTCCAGCTGCTTAGGTATGGAAAGAATGAAGAACTCAAAAGGAGCACTATATACAAAACTCAAGAGGGCCACCAAATAGAACGTAAGGAACACATAAAAGACATAGGAATAACTATGTCAGCGGACCTTTCTTTTAAAAACCATAGCAAGCCAAAGATCACGACAGCCTGGAAGATGACAGGGTGGGTATTGAGAACTTTCAAAACAAGGGAAACAATGCTGATGGTGACACTCTTCAAATTGCTAGGGCTCCCTCACTTAGAATATTGCTAAGTGCTGATGGCCCCGTTCAGGGCAGGGGAAATATCAGAGCTGGAACAAATACAGAGATCGTTTATGGCTCACACTGAGCCAGTAAAGCACCTAAACTACTGGGAATGCCTGCAAGTCTTGAACATGTACTCATTGGAGCAGAGGAGGGAGAGGTACATGATAATATATACCTGGAAGGTACTCAAGGGCTTGGTCCAAAACCTGCACACTGCCATAACAACATACTGGAGTGAGAGATATGGGAGGAAGTGTAAAATAAACCCAGTGAAGAGCAGGGGTGTGGTGGGGACAATAAGGAAACACTGTATCAACATCCGGGGTCCCAGACTTTTCAACATCATTCCAGAAGATATCAGAAACACTGCTGGAACAGTGTTGAAGCCTTCAAGAGGAAACTTGACAAGTATCTTCACCAGGTGCCAGATCAACCAGGCTGTGATGGATATGTGGGGCAGGGGGCCTCCAGCAGCAACAGCCTGGTTGACCAGGCGAGCACCAGATGAGCCTGGCCCATGGCCAGGCTCAGAGAGTAGATATACTCTTGAAATTCTTCAAAGGTATATGAAAGGTAAGGTATATCTTCTGACCGCATAATGTGTTAGGTGCAAGAGCTCATGGTCAACTGTATCAAATGCTTTTTTGTTAGTCTATGAAGAGGCCCAGTGGAATTTCTTTTTTACCCAGCACCATATATAGAAGCTCAAGCATGTGTATAATTGCATCTTTTGTATTTTTGCTTAGTCTAAATCCAAACTGGCAGGGGTTAAGTAGGTTGTGGGATACAAAGTAGGAGTAAACTTGCTTGTGGATTATTTTTTCAAATATTTTAGATAGAAGGGATAGGTTTGATATATATTTAGATGAGTAGGATCATCTCCTTTGTGGATTGGTGTAACCCTTGCTGTCTTGAGTAGGGATGAGAAGGTTGAAGATTCAATGGACTTGTTAAAAAGTTTCCTAGATTCTAGAATTTCAGAGATGGTTTTCCATGTCTTGTTCATATCCCTTTTTATGTCATCAAATCTGTTTCTGTAATGTTTTTTGGCCCTTCGTATTAGATACATAAGTGTCAACGAGTATCATTTTGTCTGTTCCTTCATTATTTGACCCATTCTGTACTGTTTTTCATATACATGTTTTTTTGTCAGTGGAAGTGAGGATGCTGTTTAGTCTCTTGGCTGTGATTTGCTTTGTTTTTACTGAACAATGTCTGTTTTAGAAGTGTTGTTTTATAAAAAACTTTTTACACTTTCATCAATATTGAGGCTAGGTGCTAGCTCACTTAGCCAGTCAATGTTAGTTAATGCCGAAATAAAATTATTTACTGATGTTTCATCATGTAGTCAGAAAGAGATTTTACTTGTGTCCTGAGGGAGTTTACATAAGTTTGTTATGAGAAAGGTGTGATAGTGGTCTCTGGAGATATCAGTGATAATGCCTACTCTTAGTGGAGAAATAGCATTGGTCCAAATATGGTCAAGTAGTGAGGCACTTGTCTCAGTGATTCTTGTTGGCTTGATTGTAGATAGTAGGAGTAAGCAGTTGCTCATAGTATTAGTGAATTCAGTTATTTGTGGGTTGTGTTCATGGATGAGGTTAATGTTGAAGTCACCTGTAAGTATCAGGTGGTGTTTATTCATCTCTGAGTCAGTTATCATCCTACTTAGGTCTTTATTAAATGTGTAAATATTTGAGTGAGGTACTCTGTAGATAGCTCCAACTGTTTTTTTTTTTTTTTTTTTTTTTTACACTCAAGTACCCATTTTATACTGATGGTTGAACAGGGACAGCAGGTGTCTTATGGAAACATGTCTCTAGTGTTTAACAGCTGTCCCAAAGGAGATTTGAACTCTGGACCTCAGTGTGTGAGTTGAGTATGTTAGCGATTGAGCTATGGGATTGAGCTTTTATATTCCTCGTGGCTGACTAAATCTCTACAAAAATTCAATGTACATAAAAAGGCCTAAAATCTGGAACTCCATGCCAGAAACTCTAGAAATGCAATCTCAACCACCATTTTCAAAACTACCATTAAAAAAATCTTATGTTCCTAACACATCCCTTCATCAGCTAACTATATGAAAAACCACCTATTCTCTTTTTTGTATCATGAACACCTCCAAAACAAAATATACTTACTCTCGTCTTCTGTAATTCCCCTTAATTTACACTTACACTCACCCAAATAACTGTAAACATAAAATCCCTAAAATAGCTATCATCTAATAAATCTGAACCCTTTGACTATTGATGTCATATAAATACATCTCCTGAGCCAGTGTTTTTGATGTATTAAAATGCCAAAATTCTAGTGGCTTCAAATCAAGTGGGAGAAAGCTGATAGGCCCACATGTGAGAGAATGGGTCTGTGTGGTCAGTGTGCACAGTATAAAAAAAATCCTGCAGCACGCATTGCATAATGAGAAAAAAAAAACTCTGTTTTTGGATTAAAACACCGATTATGAAGTGTATTTTTGTATAGTATTTATGGTTTTATTCTCATTTTCTTGGTCTCATTTGATAGAATGAAAAGATTCTCTATCATGAAAAGATTATCATTTCATAAGAATTTTTTTTTTTTCGAATAATTTGTTACACAGAGAGACACTTCAGGATTTGGGGTCTCGACAGTGAAACGGTCAAGTTAGTCCTAAGTTCCTAAGATACTCTCCCAATATAGGAGCTTTATTAGAAACAGTGTATCATGTCAAGACAAATTCAATCCCATAACTAAATTTACCATTTGCAATATTGTTATATGTTTTGTAGTACCTCACTATTATAAGTCTAATTAACCCTTTCACTGCCGGTGCCATACAGGTACGGCTTATAAGCCAGTGTTGGTTATGTATTAATATGCCAAATTTCTAGTGGCTTCAGATCTAGCAGGAGAAAGCTGGTGGACTGACATGTGAGAGAATGGGTCTGCGTGGTCAGTGTGTGCAGTATAAAAAATCAGTTAGGCCACAGTGCATTGTGGGAGTGCTAATTCAGTACTCCTTGGTTACCAAGCCTAGCAGTAATGAATATCTAACTCCCTGGTAAATTGGGACTCTTTGCCTCCCAAGTGATAGTTCTAACAGAGATTGAAGTGTAAGTGAGGATGAATCTCATGGTTTTGAGAAGTTTGTGACTGAAAGCAATGCCTAGGATACCAGAAATAGTGCTGAAAACCCAGCCTTCAACCTCCCTTCTACCTTCCACCAAAAAAATCAGACAAAGTGACTTATTTCCATGTGGGTCATGGGGAATGCAGCATGAGTGGTGGGGAAGACATTGTGGGTTTGTGTAAACATAGCAACATATGTGTAGATTGCCTATGTATTATACTGGTCTCACGGGCCACAAAAGTTACTTGAAAAAAATAAAATATTAGAGAAGAAAACAAAACAATTAATAAAATTAACCCTTTGAGGGTCAGTCACATACGTCATTGCATCCAGGGTCGGTCATGTACTTGTACGCTTAAATTCTAGTGCCTTCAAATCAAGGGGGAGAAAGCTGTTAGGCCTACATGTGATAAAATGGGTCTGTGTGGTTAGTGTGCCCAGTAAGAAAAGAATCTAGAAACCTGCATTGCAGTGTAGGAGTGGTAATTCAGTGTGCCTTTTTCACCAAGCCAAACGGTATGGGAGACCACATTCTTCCTCGAATTGAGACTATTCTCTTCCCAAGTGATAGTTATAACACAGACTGAAGTGTCACTGATGATGGGTAAGGCAGTGTGAATTGGCTGGATGGCTGGCTTGTTGGCTACTAAGGTGGCTGGCTTGCTGGCTAGTAAGGTGGCTGGCTGGCTGGCTGGTCATGTGGCTGGCTGGCTGGTCATGTGGCTGGCTGGCTGGCTGGTCAGGTGGCTGGCTGGCTGGCTGGCCAGGTGGCTGGCTGGCTGGTCAGGTGGCTGATTGGCTGGTCAGGTGGCTGGCTGACTAGCTGGTCAGGTGGCTGGCTGGCTGGTCAGGTGGCTGGCTGGGTGGCTGGCTGGCTGGTCAGGTGGCTGTTCAGGTGGCTGGCTGGCTGGTCAGGTTCCTGTCTGTCTCACAGGTACATGTAAATACTATTATATATAGTGTTAATTACTTAGGATACCCCAAAAATTCCAGACTGGCAAATAATAGTATCAGGACTCAAATGTGATGCAGTGACTACTGAGTCGTGTGTAATACATATTATTATTATTATTATTAATATTATTATTATTATTATCATTATTATTTTACTATTATTATTATATTCTCCCATGTTTCCTAGGTAATTTACACAATGTATAATTGTATTTATGTGTACCACACTGCTGTACAATATTTGACAATACTCGTGGCGGCAATGCGTCATGCAGGCAGCATCAGTTTGAGTAACCCTGCCCTATCAGCAGCATCATACTGTATTAACTGGACAGTAAATTTCACCATGGCCCCTAAGATGAAGTCTGAATCTTGCACTGGAGATTGTGGCAAGAAAGGCTCTTTCTCTCTAACTCTCTATTTGTTTTCACTGTTGCACATAAACCTGTCTGTATCTGTCTGCCTGTATATCTGTGTCTGTCTGTATCTCTGTGTGTCTGTTTATCTGTCTGTCTGTGTGTCTGTCTTTCTGTCTACCTGTGCATCTGTCTTTCTGTCTACCTGTGTGTCTGTCTTTATGTCTACCTGTGTCTGTCTACCTGTGTGTCTGTCTTTCTGTCAACCTGTGTGTCTGTCTTTGTCTACTTGTGTGTCTGTTTTTATGTCTACCTGTGTCTTTCTGTCTACCTGTGTGTGTGTCTGTCTCTCTACCTGTATGTCTTTGTCTACCTGTGTGTCTGTCTACCTGTGTGTCTGTCTGCCTGTGTGTCTGTCTACCTGTGTGTCTGTCTTTCTGTCTACTTGTCTGTCTCACAGCCACTCACTAAGAGTGTAATTGGTCTTTCAGATGCCATATTAATAATGATAATAATAATCACTGTGGCGCATTAACTGACAAATGGATTTGTCAGTTAAAAATAGGAGAGGAGAGTTATTAAATGGAGAGTTAGAGGTATTGGGAAGATGGAAGGAATATTTTGAGGAATTGTTAAATGTTGATGAAGATAGGGAAGCTGTGATTTCGTGTATAGGGCAAGGAGGAATAACATCTTGTAGGAGTGAGGAAGAGCCAGTTGTGAGTGTGGGGGAAGTTCGTGAGGCAGTAGGTAAAATGAAAGGGGGTAAGGCAGCCGGGATTGATGGGATAAAGATAGAAATGTTAAAAGCAGGTGGGGATATAGTTTTGGAGTGGTTGGTGCAATTATTTAATAAATGTATGGAAGAGGGTAAGGTACCTAGGGATTGGCAGAGAGCATGCATAGTTCCTTTGTATAAAGGCAAAGGGGATAAAAGAGAGTGCAAAAATTATAGGGGGATAAGTCTGTTGAGTGTACCTGGTAAAGTGTATGGTAGAGTTATAATTGAAAGAATTAAGAGTAAGACGGAGAATAGGATAGCAGATGAACAAGGAGGCTTTAGGAAAGGTAGGGGGTGTGTGGACCAGGTGTTTACAGTGAAACATATAAGTGAACAGTATTTAGATAAGGCTAAAGAGGTCTTTGTGGCATTTATGGATTTGGAAAAGGCGTATGACAGGGTGGATAGGGGGGCAATGTGGCAGATGTTGCAAGTGTATGGTGTAGGAGGTAGGTTACTGAAAGCAGTGAAGAGTTTTTACGAGGATAGTGAGGCTCAAGTTAGAGTATGTAGGAAAGAGGGAAATTTTTTCCCAGTAAAAGTAGGCCTTAGACAAGGATGTGTGATGTCACCGTGGTTGTTTAATATATTTATAGATGGGGTTGTAAGAGAAGTAAATGCGAGGGTCTTGGCAAGAGGCGTGGAGTTAAAAGATAAAGAATCACACACAGGGTGGGAGTTGTCACAGCTGCTCTTTGCTGATGACACTGTGCTCTTGGGAGATTCTGAAGAGAAGTTGCAGAGATTGGTGGATGAATTTGGTAGGGTGTGCAAAAGAAGAAAATTAAAGGTGAATACAGGAAAGAGTAAGGTTATGAGGATAACAAAAAGATTAGGTGATGAAAGATTGAATATCAGATTGGAGGGAGAGAGTATGGAGGAGGTGAACGTATTCAGATATTTGGGAGTGGACGTGTCAGCGGATGGGTCTATGAAAGATGAGGTGAATCATAGAATTGATGAGGGAAAAAAGAGTGAGTGGTGCACTTAGGAGTCTGTGGAGACAAAGAACTTTGTCCTTTGAGGCAAAGAGGGGAATGTATGAGAGTATAGTTTTACCAACGCTCTTATATGGGTGTGAAGCGTGGGTGATGAATGTTGCAGCGAGGAGAAGGCTGGAGGCAGTGGAGATGTCATGTCTGAGGGCAATGTGTGGTGTGAATATAATGCAGAGAATTCGTAGTTTGGAAGTTAGGAGGAGGTGCGGGATTACCAAAACTGTTGTCCAGAGGGCTGAGGAAGGGTTGTTGAGGTGGTTCGGACATGTAGAGAGAATGGAGCGAAACAGAATGACTTCAAGAGTGTATCAGTCTGTAGTGGAAGGAAGGCGGGGTAGGGGTCGGCCTAGGAAGGGTTGGAGGGAGGGGGTAAAGGAGGTTTTGTGTGCGAGGGGCTTGGACTTCCAGCAGGCATGCGTGAGCGTGTTTGATAGGAGTGAATGGAGACAAATGGTTTTTAATACTTGACGTGCTGTTGGAGTGTGAGCAAAGTAACATTTATGAAGGGATTCAGGGAAACCGGCAGGCCGGACTTGAGTCCTGGAGATGGGAAGTACAGTGCCTGCACTCTGAAGGAGGGGTGTTAATGTTGCAGTTTAAAAACTGTAGTGTAAAGCACCCTTCTGGCAAGACAGTGATGGAGTGAATGATGGTGAAAGTTTTTCTTTTTCGGGCCACCCTGCCTTGGTGGGAATCGGCCGGTGTGATAATAAAAAAAAACAATAAAAAAAAAAAACGTTAATACAGTGGACCCCCGGTTTACGATCAGCTCACAATGCGACCAATTAAGTAAGTGTATTTATGTAAGTGCGTTTGTATGTGTATGTTTGGGGGTCTGAAATGGACTAATCTAATTCACAATATTCCTTATAGGAACAAATTCGGTCTGTAATGGTACCTGAACATACTTCTGGAATGAAATAATATCGTAAACCGGGGGTCCACTGTATAGACATTTTGCTTAATCCATCTATGATTTTTTTCCAAAATTATGTACTAAACATGCTACATTACACATAAACATATAAATTAACAAATATGAGATGTTTTTCTGGTCGGTTTAACAGAGTGAACAGAAACAATTTGTGTCTGGGCTTGTAACAACAACAACAACAATAATGTTTGTTTACATAACTCGTGAACATTCTACTCTCTCTCTCTTATTCATTTAATCTTGTTTACTCACCTTTCACTCTACATTAACCCTTTGACTGTCGTGGCCGTATATATACGTCTTACGAGGTACCGTGTTTGACGTATATACAGTGGTCCCGCGCTTTTCGTAGTTCCCGGCAATCGTAAAATTCACCAATCATAGGGGTATTTTCGTATAAACATGGACTCACTTTTTATAGGTTGACTCACAAGTCGTAGTTCGTCTGGGACGCATACCCACGGCGTGAGCCAGGGCGGCAGCCAGTCTGGCATTGTTTACCAGTGAGCGAAGGTCCCCTCACGTGCTCCAGCGAAATATTTCATAATATTCCATTTATTTTAGTGCTTGCAAGTACTAAATAAGCTACCATGGCTCCAAGGAAAGCTCCTAGTGCCAAGCCTGTGGTAAAGAAGGTGAGAAATACGATTGACTTTAAGAAAACCATCATTGAACAATATGAAAGTGGTACAAGTGTGGCCGAACTGTCCAGGATGTATAAGAAACCCTACACAACCTTATGTTCCATAGTGGCCAAGAAAAATGAAATAAAGGATGCTGTTGTTGCAAAGGGAGTAACTATGCTGACAAAAATGAGATCACCAGTACTGGAAGAGGTTGAGAAGTTATTGGTGTGGATAAAGGAGAAACAATTAGCAGGAGATACTCTTATGACTTCGTTTATTTGTGAAAAGGCTAGGCAGTTGCATGAAGATTTGGTAAAGAAATTGCCTGCAAATACTGGTGAAGTGAGTGAATTTAAGGCCAGCAAAGGCTGGTTTGAGAGATTTAAGAACCGTACTGGCATACACAGTGTGGTAAGGCATGGTGAGGCTGCCAGTTCAGACCACAAGGTGGCTGAAAAATATGTGCATGAATTCCAGGAGTACATAGAGGCTGAAGGACTGAAACTTGAACAAGTGTTCAATTGTGACGAAACAGGCCTCTTTTGGAAGAAAATACCAAAGAGGACCTTCATTACACAAGAGGAAAAGGCAATGCCAGGACACAAGCCTATGAAAGACAGGCTGACGCTAATGTTCTGTGCTAATGCTAGTGGGGATTTCAAAGTGAAGCCATTACTAGTGTACCATTCTGAAAATCCCAGAGTGTTCAGGAAAAACAATGTTATGAAGAGTAAATTGTGTGTTTTGGAAATCTAATAGTAAGGCATGGGTCACGAGGGAAATTTTCGTCGAGTGGTTCAATGAAGTGTTTGGCCCTAGTGTGAAGGAGTATCTCCTGGAA
This sequence comes from Cherax quadricarinatus, assembly GCF_038502225.1. Taxonomy (NCBI): domain Eukaryota; kingdom Metazoa; phylum Arthropoda; class Malacostraca; order Decapoda; family Parastacidae; genus Cherax; species Cherax quadricarinatus. The sequence goes on from NC_091338.1 coordinate 28,183,800, forward strand.
AAGAAATTGGATCTCAAGTGCGTGCTAGTAATGGACAATGCACCTGCTCATCCTCCAAACTTGGATGACCTAATTTTCGAAGAGTTTGGGTTCATCACAGTAAAGTTCTTGCCCCCGAATACCTCTCCTCTCCTCCAACCCATGGACCAGCAGGTTATTGCAAACTTTAAAAAACTCTACACCAAAGCAATGTTTCACAGGTGCTTGACTGTGACCACAGACACTCACTTGACCCTAAGAGAATTTTGGAGAGAACACTTCAGCGTCCTCCACTGCATAACCCTTATAGGTATGGCTTGGGAGGGAGTGACTACCAGGACTTTGAACTCTGCCTGGAGAAAATTGTGGCCAGATTGTGTCGACAAGAGGGATTTTGAAGAATTTGGGACTGGCCCTAATGAGCCTATGTCTGTTGTAAAATCATTTGTGGCACTGGGGAGTTCCATGGGGTTGGATGTGAGTTTGGAGGATGTGGAAGAATTGGTGGAAGACCACAATGAAGAGCTCACCACTGAGGAGCTGCAAGAGCTTCAGCAGGAAGAGCAACACATCGCAGCTCAGAATCTTGCTGCAGAGGAGGAGGAAGAGAGATGGAAGGTGCCTTCTTCAGAAATTAAAGAGATTTTTACTATGTGGGGTAAGATGGAAAGCTTTATGTAGAAACATCACTCTAACAAGGTTGTTGCAAGCCAGGTTGGCAACATGTACAGTGACAAAGTCTTGGGCCATTTTAGGGAAGTGTTAAAGAGATGCCAGAAACAGAGCTCTCTCCACAGTTATTTTGTGAGACAGGACTCCAGTGACTCTCAAGGTGGTCCTAGTGGCATTAAGAAACAGAGAAGAGAAGCAACCCCAGAAAAGCAAATGGTACCTGAGGTGTTGATGGAAGGGGATTCCCCTTCCAAACTGTAAACAATCCAATCTCTCTCCTCCTCCAGTCTCCCATACACTAAGAAGAATCTCCAATAAAGGTAAGTGTTATGCTGTTAATGTTTCATTCATCATTTCCCATTGTATTGTTTATGTACTTCATGTATATTTCATGTTAAATTTTTTTTTGTTTTAATACTTCTGGGTGTCAGGAACAGATTAATTGTATTTACATTATTTCTTATGGGGAAAATTGATTCGTAAATCGTAAATTTCGTTTATAGTAATGGCTCCAGGAACGGATTAATTACGAACAATGAGGGACCACTGTATACTCATAAATTCTAGCGGCTTCAAATCAAGAAGGAGAAAGCTGGTAGGCCCATATGTGAGTGAATGGGTCTGTGTGGTCAGTGTGCACCACATAAAAAAAATCCTGGAGCACGCAGTGCATAATGAGAAAAAAAACTCCGACTGTTTTTTTTAATTAAAATGCTAACTTTGTGGTCTATTTTCGTATAGTATTTATGGTTGTATTCTCGTTTTCTTGGTTTCGTTCGATAGACTGGAAGACATATTATAGAAAAAGAGATGATTTTGATTGATTTTCCTATAAAAAGAACCTGGAAATGGAGCTCAAATTAGGGGAAATGTTTGATTTTTGCCGATGTTCAAAAGTAAACAAATTACATCATTGTCCAATAAATGTCCAACTAGCCATTCTAATATGCAGTCATGAATGGGTTGATGTTATTTGTACAATTATTACAGTATTGGAGTAGTCTGCATAATAGTAAATCTTCTGTTTTTTGTTTGAATAAAAATTCAAAATAGAAAGCAAGAGTAATATCAAAGGGGCCTGGAGACATGACTGATGAAGAAAGAAAATGTTATTTTAGAGCCAGAAGTGTCTTCATTTTTCGTTCTGGACCTTATTTTGAAATTGTCATATTTTTTAATTTTCGTGAAATTGGCCAAATTGCAAATTTCTGACCACATTATTGGGTAGTTGAAATTAGTAAATGGGCAGTTTCTTGTACTCAATCCATAGAAAAAGCGAAGTTCTAAAGAAATAGCTATGAGTTTGGTCGACTGGAGCAATGGAATTAGCTGAAAATAAGGCTCAAAGTGGGAGAAATCGCCGATTTGTAAATATCGCTGAGGTCGCTAACTTCGCGAGAGCGTAATTCCGTCAGTTTTTTATCAAATTTCGTTTTTTTTGGTGTTATTACAATCGGGAAAAGATTCTCTGTCATTTCATAAGAAAAAATATTTTTTTTTTTTAAATTTTGAGACACCGGGAGACACCTCAGGATTGGGGGTTGCGACAGTCAAGGGGTTAAGACTACAGATATTTTAAGGTAAGTAATGAGTGGACACGATTATTATATTATAGTTTAACCCTTTCAGGGTCCGTCCCGTAGATCTACGGCTTTACGTTCAGGGTCCAAACCGTAGATCTATGCCATGAGCTCAGCTCACTCTGATAAACTGTGAGTGGTACATTTGGGCCTAGATATGAGAGAATACATCTATGTGGTATGTGTGCACCACATAAAACAGATCCTGCAGCACACTGTGTATAATGAGAGAAAAAAAATGAAATCATGATTTTTCGATTAAAACAGCAACTTTGCAGTGTTTTTTCGTATGTTTTTTATAGTTGTATTTGCGATTTCTTGGTCTCATTTGATAGAATGGAAGACATATTACAGAAATAGAGATGATTTTGATTGGTTTTAGCATTGGAAATGGCTTGAAACTGAGCTCAAAGTAGCGGAAATGTTAAATTTTTGCCGATATTCAAGAGTAACATTTATGAAGGGATTCAGGGAAACCGGCAGGCCGGACTTGAGTCCTGGAGATGGGAAGTACAGTGCCTGCACTCTGAAGGAGGGGTGTTAATGTTGCAGTTTAAAAACTGTAGTATAAAGCACCCTTCTGGCAAGACAGTGATGGAGTGAATGATGGTGAAAGTTTTTCTTTTTTGGGCCACCCTGCCTTGGTGGGAATCGGCCAGTGTGATAATAAAAAAAAAAAAATAATTCAAGAGTAAACAAACGACCTCACACGTCTAATACACGTCAGCTGGTGGGTCTAATATACATTCACAAATATGGTGATGATATTTATACAATTATTACAGTATTGCATAACAGTAATAAAAATTCATTATGTGAATAAAAAATCAAAATCTAATTTATTTGTAAAGCCTCAAAACATAACTAATGAACAGAGGAAATGTTAGTTTAGTGCCAGGAATGCCTACATTGTTCATTCTGGACCCTATTTTGAAATTGGAATATTTTGAACTTTGTGTTAAATTGGCCAAATTAACAATTTCCGATCACTTTATTTTGTAGTTGAAACAGTTGACTTGGCGATTTCTTGTGCTCAATCGATAGAATAGAAGTAATACTAGTGAAATAGCTAAGAATTTGGTTGATTGGAATAATGTAATTGGCCTAAAATGGGAGTCAAAGTCGGGAAAATCGCCGATTCGTAAATATCGCTGACACATCAAAATTCGCGAGAGCATAATTTCATCAATTTTCCACCAAATTTCGTACTTTTTGTTTTATTACCTTCACAAAAAGATTCTCTACAATTTCATAAGAAAAAATAACAAATTTTTTTTTGGAAAATTCTTGGACACTGGTGCGTGACTCCAGATTTGGGCCTTGGACCCTGAAAGGGTTAATAATAATATTATTATTAATATTAGTTCATATGTATTATTGTAATAATAATAATAATAATTATTATTAATATTATTATTAATTTAGGGCACTGGAGCACAGATCTACTGTATAGCACTTTGTCTGGATTTTTTGGGTTATCCTAGGTAATTTATATATGTATTTTATTTATTTATTTATTTATTTATTTATTAATTTGAACATGATACAGTGAAGTACAAAGGAATACAGTTATTATAGTGCAACATGCCAAAGCCCCTTGTATGCAGAGCATTATGAGCAGGCTTAAAATTAACTTAAGATTAACTAAGCAATGATATATTCAGTGGTAAAAACATTATTGTAAACAGATAACAATGAGTATTACAAAGACAGGTCATATGGTCATTTACTGTGTTGCTGAGCATTCAGTAGAATGGAGTATTCTGTTAGGTAATGTAATTAAAAAATAAAGTTTGATTGGGTCACAGGTTAGACATTCATGAGATACAATAATGAGAAACATTTACAAGATACAATTTATGAGACACAATTATTCAGTATTTATTTAGTTGTGGGTGAGTAAGTGATTCTTGAGAATAGACTTGAATTTATAAACAGACAGTGTTTCTTTTATATTCACAGGTAATGAATTCCAGATTTTAGGGCCTTTTATGTGCATTGAGTTTTTGCATAGCGTGAGATGGACACGAGGAACATCAAAGAGTGATCTGTGCCTTGTGTTATGGTCATGTGTTCTGTTGAGGTTGGTAAGGAGACGTTTGAGGGGAGGGTTTATATCAGAATTAAGTGTTCTATGAATGTAGTAGGTGCAGTAATAAGTATGGATGTTTTGTATGGTGAGTAGGTTTAGAGTTTTGAATATTGGTGGAGTGTGCTGCCTGTAGTGGGAATTTGTTATCATTCTGACTGCAGCCTTTTGTTGGGTAATTAATGGTCTGAGATGGTTTATTGTTGTTGAGCCCCATGCACAAATTCCATAGGTGAGATAGGGGTAAATAAGTGAGTGATATAGGGCAAGGAGGGCTGGCTGTGGAACCTAATACCGTATCTTCGATAGTACGCCTACGGTCTTGGAATTTTTTGGGGAAATTTGTTGTATATGTGTTTGAAATTGGATTCTTAAGAATTTTGCCTCTGTGAGTTTTGTGATAGGTGATCTGTTTATCATTATGTTAAGAGAGACGTCTGTAGCTCTGTTACTAAACTGAATGAAGTAGGTTTTGTCAACATTTAGAGTAAGTTTGTTAGGTCTCATCCAGGTAGATATTTTCTGTAATTTGGTATTTACAGTATTGGCTAGCGTGACTGGGCTATGTGAGAGAAGACATATGTAGTGTCATCTGCAAATAGTGTGGGTTTGAGTAGTTGTGATGCATTTGGTAGGTCATTTATGTATATGAGAAAGAGAAGAGGGCCTAGGACACTTCCCTGTGAGACACCAACTATAATTGGCTGTGCTGAAGAGTTTGCCCCGTTTGTGTACACATATTGGCTTCTGTTGCTGAGGTAAGACTTTAGGTAGTTGAGGGAGTGCCCTCTTATACCATAGTGCGACAATTTTATATGGATCAAGTCATGATCAACAGTATCAGAAGCTTTATGTAAGTCTATGAAGATCCCCAGTAGGACTTCTTTTTTCTCTGTTGCAGTGTATATGTGTTCTAGCATGTGTATAATAGCATCATTAGTATTTTTATTAGGCCTGAACCCAAATTGACAGGGGTTGAATATGTTGTGGGAGATGAGGTAGGAATAGATTCACTTATGAATTAATTTTTCGAAGATTTTAGAGAGAGGGTGTAAGTTGGATGTTGGCTTATAGTTATTCAAGTCTGTTTGGTCTCCTCCTTTATGGATCAGGGTGACCCTTGCTATTTTGAGAACTGTAGGGAAGGTAGAGGATTCTATGGATTTGTTAAAGAGTGTTGCAATGATTGGTGATAGTACTCGTGATGCTTTTTTGTATATAAAGGGTGGTAAGGTATTTAAATCTCCTGTCTTGTTTTTTAGTGTGTTGATAATAAGGGAGACTTCAGTAGGGTTAGTCGGAGCTAGGAACAGTGTGTTCGGGTAGTTGCCAGTGAGGTAGTCATTGGGTGGGGTATCTGAGCTTGGGATTTTATTGGCAAGGTTTTTTCCTATATTGGAGAAGAAATTATTGAGTCTGTTTGCTGTTTCAGTTGGTGGGAGTTGGGGTTCATTTGGTTTTGTTAATTCAATTTTGCTATTTCGTGATATCTTTTTTGTTCCTAGAATTTCTGATAGGGTTTTCCAGGTCTTTTTTATATCACCTCGTAAGTTGGATAATCTGTTCTCATAATACAGTTTTTTAGCTCTTCTTATCAGGCTGGTTAGGATTTACGAGTAACATTTTGTTTGGCCTCTGGTTATGTGACCCATTCTGTACTGTTTTTCGTATAGGTGTTTTGTATTTATGGATTTGGGGATGCTGGGTGTTAGCCAGGGACTGTTCAGTCTCTTAGCTGTCATCTGTTTAGTTTTTTTGGGGCAGTGCTTGTTATAAAGGTGTTGGGTCTTGTTTAGAAAATTATTAATACATTCGTCAATATCTGTATAGATTTCTAGCTCAGTGTGCCAGTCAATGTTTGTTACTGCTGCTGTGAAGTTATTAATGGCTGCCTCATTGTGAAGTCTGAACGTGAATTTAGTAGTGTCTTGGGGTAATTTGCCAAGGTTTGTGATGAGGAAGGTAGGGTAGTGATCTGTGGTATTATCTGTGATTATGCCTGATTTTAAAGAGGATATGGTGTTGGTCCAGATGTGGTCTAGTAGGGAAACACTAGTCTCTCTAACTCTTGTAGGTTTTGTTACTGTTGGTAGCAACATGCACTTACTCATAGTGTTTGTGAATTCAGTAACTTGTGGGTCCTGGTCTTGTAGGAGATTTATATTGAAGTCACCTGAGAGTAGTAAGTGATCTTTGTTCACGCGTGCATCAGTTATCGTACTTCCTAGGTTTTCACTAAAACGGCTAATGTTTGACTGTGGTACTCTGTAGATGTTTATCACTGTGAGAGGTTTTTGTAGGTATTTGGATTTGAATTTAGCTATTATATATTCCTCATGTTCATCCCTTGTGCAAGTATTAGTGATGCATTCTAGTTGGTCTGAGTAGTATATAGCTGTGCCACCCCATTGTTGATCTGGCCTACAGTTGTGTATGGCTGCGTAACCAGGAATGGCATAGACATCTGTAGTATCAGGCTTTAGCCAGGTTTCGGTGAGAGTAATGATGGACATACTGGAATACAGGGAATTTAGTAATGCTATGAGGTCATCGTAATGTTTGCTTAAAGATCTGATATTGTAGTTAAAGGCAGTTATGTTTTTGTTGGCTCTTAGAAGTGCCTTTGATTGTTCTGCTGTGTAGTAATTACAGTTACTGTTTGACTCATTTAAGTCATTCAATAAGAGGTTGGTATCAGGATCAATGCTAGTTATCATAAGATTTATAGTGAACCTATAGTTAGAATTAGGTATAAGACAAAGTAAATATTCTAAAGCTATAAAATAGCACCTGAGTTATTTTAACAAATGTAAAAAAAATTGAGCTAAGGTAGTTCTTTAAAGCTAAAATAAAGGAGACAATATAAAAGGGACTAAAAAAAAATTTGTGGTGAACAAATAAAATGATGATCAAATAAATGAGCTTGGGAATATAATGGCAAAATAGTGAACTTATTACACTTTAGCACCTGAGAATAGCACCTTGATTATTTTAACAATTGTGATATATGAACTAAGGTTGTTATATAAAGCTATAATAAAGCTAAATTAAAGGAGAAAAAAAATAGGGACTAAATTAAATAATGATAAACAAAGTTAAATTGGCAGATAGTAACTAAGATATGATATTGATTTGGGAGTAAGATCTGATTTGTTATATATAATAAGTTGAGCAATTTATTGTTCTATAAAAAGTAAAAAATAATATAAGGTAGTTGGTAGTAGCTAGCAAAAGATAGTTTTGGGCCTTGAACAATAATGTAATTGAAATATACACTAATTGCACACACAATATAGTCACTAAGATATGAAAATAATCTGAGAGTAGGAATTGCCTAATAGCATAAAGTTTGAGCAATTAATATCACTAGGAATATTATTTGAGGTAGTTGAAACTAGCTAGTGAGGGATGGTTCAAGGTACTGCACAGTAGTGTAGTAGGAACATACACTAGTTTGTTATTTGTAGTTTGGGAGAAAAGGGAAAATTAGGTATGATTATAAGAGAATTTTAACAGGGCTTAAGTGGAAAGAAAAAGGTAATACAGATATTTTTAAAGAGTAAGTATCCTATTAACAAAAAAAAATAAATTGGGAATTGGGAATCTGGGAAGATAACACAAATTGGGTCACACAAAGAGCTGTGTGGGACACCTGGGATAATGAGGTAGTAAATACTATCTAGGAGGTGATAGTACAGGGAGCAGCAGCGGCAACAGGAACCTTGTCCTCTATTTTTACTTCTACCTGAGGTTCCCAGCAGCCCAGTGATGACCTAATCAAGACCCACATAACACTAACATGTGTGGATACCCAGAATGATATAAATCAACTGCAGAAATCACTCAAAAGTTTACAAATTACCAACTAATAGGATTTGTACTACCACCTCCTACCCCGCTGCCACTGAAGTGATACTCCACAACATTCACCCATCACCCATTGCCTACTATTCACCTGAAGCCACAACCAATGGACAAGGGTCAGAGCAATAACAGAAGATCCAGTAACCAGCTAAGGACTCCTAACATCAAAGGTGAGAGCAGTAATAACACGAGGAAAACTTGTGGTACTGGCAGCCAGGACACAACCCTCATCACCCACCGGCATCACCACAACACACGACAGACAACAACAAACATGGTTGCCGCCACAGTCCAAGATAACTCCTTCCCAGTATTTGATGTCAAGATCACCGACCCAGAAATAGCTAAACTCCTTACAATTCAGAACCAAACCATCACCAAACTAACTCAAGAAATGCAGGAACTAAAAGCTAGCAATGCAGATTACCTCAACAAGATCACTGCTCTTGAACATAAACTAGACGCTCTGGAACAACAAAGCAACACCCACACCATCAACACTCTAAAAGACCAAGTCACCCTACTTACTATCAACATTATAGAGGAAAAATCAAGAGTGGACCAACAACTTGCCAATGTCATAACCAACTTCCAAGACCATAATGACCAACAGCAGCTATCTGACGCTGTTGTAGTTAACAGCAAACATCTCCCAGCCACAGTCACCCAAGAGACCTGCATGGAGACCACCCTACAGCTTATCAAGGACCACCTTCGCCTTAACATACGTAGTGATGACCTAAAGGATTGCAAACTGATGGGCTACCAAGCGGTTAAAAAAACAGTGCTGTTAAAATTCCAAACTAGCCTACAAAGAAACAACCTACTAAAAACATCTATTTCTATGAAAACTGATGTTTACGTCAATGAGTGCCTTACCAAAACAAGACAAAACCTTCTTTATTGGCTAAGAAAATTACGCTATGCCCAAAAAATCCACCAGTGCTTTGTGAGGGATGGAAAAATCGCAGTTAGGAAACAGCCCACTGGGAAGAGATACTTCATCTCTACAGAACACGACCTTAAAACATTCCTAAGTGAGGCTGGACTAACAGAATCAGAGTAAAGTGCAGATAATACCCATAGTCCACCGTTAGTGTTATATTGTCATAAATTTGTGCCCCCCTAAAATTCTAATACCCCAACTACTTTTGACTGTCATTGTTGTATTCATCGACCATTCTACCTCATAGTCTTAATTGTGTTTAATATCTACAGAATCTATCTCCTTTTTTACATCTTACCACATCACTGTTCTATCTTATTTTATTATATACTAACCAAAACTTGTCCTCAATAATTCTACCTCACTTTAAGAAGTACTCTATTGCCCAATTTTATTCTAAAATCCCAATTATTGCCCAATTTTGCTTTAAACTATATTGACCAAACTTACTGTAAACTTCTTTTATTGACCATTTTTATTCTATACTTTTTTAAACTAGTATTTTCAACTACAACTTTTATATTATCCTGTCTACCTTCTTACTAGCATATTATAACCAAGTCATTGCCATTTTTATTTTTATAATTTTTTTTTTATTATTCTTTTGCTACCTTAACTTGTGTATTTTATCCTGTCAATTTAAATTTAGTTATACTCTAATTCTTGTAAACAACTTATATAAGACCTTAGTGCAATTACAATTGAGAGTCTTGTGCCTTTTTTATATTATTAGATTAAACTCAGTTGTACTATAGCTCATTCTAGCTCAATACATAGTCAATACCAAATTCACTATATTAGACCATAGTGCAATTACTAGTGAGAGACTGGTGCTATTTTTAATTTGTTTATATTATTAGACTAAACCTAGTTGTACTATAGCTCATTCTAGCTCAAAACATAGACTCCACAAAAGTCATTATACTAGACCTTAGTGCAATTCAAGTGAGAGTCATGTTCTATTTTTAATTTGTATTTTTATATTACTAGTTTATACCTTGTTGTACTTTAGTTCATTCCAGCACAACACATAGACAACATCAACTTCATTATGTGTAGCAGTGACTATACTCTATATGACCAAAATACTCTAGCTATATACTTGTCCAAACTTCCCACCACTACAGATATCAGTACTAGAACTCAACACACAACTCAGGATATAAATAACCATAATTTAAACCTAGAAGATGATTGATCACATTGACCCTAATCTAAACCTCCATAATCTGACACCCAATCAAAACCTATTGGAAAGTAACTGCCTTTATTACACAGCATCACAAGCCAGCACTATCCTAAACAATGCTAAAAGTCTATCAGTACGTAACTACAACATCAGGTCCTTAAGCAAACACTATGATGACCTCCTGGCACTCCTTGAATCACTAGACACCCTTCTCCTGCATTATTCTTACTGAGACCTGCCTTAAGCAGGACACAATAGATATCTACCCACTACCAGGATACACAGCAATTCACAACTGCAGACCAAACCAAGTTGGGGGTGGTATTGCAATCTATTACTCTAACCAATTATCTTATACTAGCACCACTTGCTTTAGTGATGAATATGGGGAATACATTTTTGCTAATTTTACTGTAAAAAACCTTAAGACACCTATAACAATCGGTGCCATTTACCGGATACACCACACAAACATCCCAAATTTCAGTGTGAAATTAAAGTCACTAATAACAAACAGACAAATGAATAAGCACCACCTTCTCTTAGCTGGAGACTTCAACATCAATCTTGGCATACTAGATGATCAGCCTGTAACTGATTTCATCAACAATATGAACAACACACTTCTCATACCAACAATAAACCAACCAGGCTCACTAAGACAAGTGCAACCATAATAGACCACATATGGACCAATATACTAGCCCCCCTTAAATCAGGGATAATCACAGATAGCACTACAGACCACTACCCTGCCTTCCTCCTGACAAACATTAGTAAACCACCACTTGAATACAACAAAGTCTCATTTAGACTCCATGATGAGGCCTCAATAAGGAAGTTCACAGATAACCTAGAGACTGTTGACTGGCCTACAGAATTTTCCAAGGCCAATGGTATTGATGACTGGACAGACATTTTTCTTAACAAATTACTTAGACTATACAAGAAACATTGTCCTATAAAAATGAAACAGATCACAAACAAATGGCTTGGTTGCCCATGGCTAACCAGCACCATTCTGAAATCCATTGACAAGAAACACCAATATGAAAAGCAATATAGACAGGGCTTAATACACAAAGATATTCTTAAACACTATTCATCAGTTCTCACCAAAGTAATAAAGAAAGCCAAACAACTATACTACTCCAGTAGATTCACAGACACTAGAGGAGATATAAAAAAGACCTGGAAAACACTTTCTCAGATTCTAGGGACCCACAAACTGAAAAAAAAACAAGAATATTGTCCTTACTAAACCTAATGAAACACCACTACATCCCACTGACACAGCTAACAAGATAAACGACTTCTTCTCAACCATAGGATCTAATCTCGCCAATAAAATCCCACATACCAATGTCCATGCTGGGGACTACCTAGATGGGAATTTCCCAAATTCCTTCTATCTTGCACCAACTGAGCCCCCGGAAGTCACCGAGATTATAAAGTCACTTAAAAATAACTCAGGGAATCTGTCTCATGTCCCACCATTACTGTACAAGTGAGCGGCCCATGTCCTTTCGCATGCTATTTCATTACTTTTTAACAAGTCACTAGAAACTAGCACCTTCCCGAAACTACTCAAGATGGCAAGGGTTACACCAATACATAAAGGTGGTGACCCTACAGACTTAAACAACTATAGGCCAATATCAAACTTACCATTGCTATCCAAAATCTTTGAGAAACTCGTGCACAGGAGACTATATTCATTTATAACGGCACAAAACATACTCAAACCCTACCAATTTGGATTCAGGAAATATAAAAGCACTAATGATGCAATCATAAAAATGCTAGATCTGCTTTACACAGCATTGGAAAATAAGGAATATCCACTAGGAATTTTTATTTACTTAAGAAAAGCTTTTGACACAGTAGACCACGGCATCCTACTCCACAAGCTTGACCATTACGGTATAAGAGGCCATGCGCTTGCTTATTTCAAATCTTACCTTACTAATAGGTATCAGTATGTCACCATTAAAGACACAGCATCATCAACACAGCCACTTGATACTGGAGTTCCGCAGGGAAGTGTCCTTGGTCCCCTGCTCTTCCTCATATACATCAGTGATCTTCCAAACGTATCCCAACACCTGAAACTCATTCTCTTTGCTGACGACACGACTTATGTCATCTCTCACCCTAATCTTGCCACCCTCAACACCATTGTTAATGAGGAGCTGATCAAAATATCGACTTGGATGACAGCCAATAAACTTACGCTTAACCCTTTCAGGGTCCGTCCCGTAGATCTACGGCTGGTCGGTGAGTGTCCAAACCGTAGATCTACGCCAGAATTCTAGCGCCGTCAAATTTAGCGCGAAAGCGCTCATAGGCCTACATATGCCAGAATGGGTCTGCGCCGTGGGTGTGCACCATAAACAAAAAATCTAGGTGCCTGCATAGCATTGTGGGAACGCCGGCTCAGTCACCCTTGTTCACCATGCCTCGTCGCAAGTCAGCTCTCACTCCCCGGAAAATTGGGACTCTCCTCTTCCTGTCTGATAGTTCTGACACTGATGGAAGTGGAAATGAAGACGAATTCTATGGCTTTGATAAGTTAGTGGCCGAAAATAATGACCAGGATATCGATAATAGTGCAGAAAACCCCGACGATCCTCGACCTTCTACCTCTGGTGTGGGCACTCGTGACTCACGGTCGGGTGTTCCTAAACGTAAGAGAAAACTAATATTTTCCCATGGCCTGGCCTCTGAATTCAGTAATGACGATGATTCTGACGTGGATTGTGATTTTATTGCGCTCGATGATCATTCGAGTAGTGATAGTGAGGAAACATATTCACCAGTGAAGCGTCGGTATGTTCGCCGCCGCATGTGCTCAGGTAGTGTACCCTATGCTGTGTCCAGGGGACGGAGTACATCCCGGAGTACATCCCGGAGTACATCCCGTGGCCCTACACCCGTTTTAGGTAGTGATAGTGAGGATGATGTGGCTACACTTGGCATGGATGGGCCACAGACATCAGTGGATGGTGTTAGTGGGGCTGGTGGTGGTAGTGGCACCGCCATGCGTGACTCGCTGTGCCACGCGGGGACCCACGCTGCTGACTCGTCAGTTCAAGGACAAAGCGGAGCGTCACCCACCAGCCCGCCACAACCACCCGTACAACCAGCCTATGATGTCCAGTATCCACCAGCAAACCGTATCTGGGATTGGCAGCAAAATCCCAATTTTGTTCCCAGCCCTCACCACTTTGATGACTCTCAAAGTGGAATTCTACCTACCTGTCCCCTTGGAACCACGGCCAATGAACTGGAATTCTTTGAATTATTCTTTGACCAGCCATTGATGGAAATTATTGTCAGGGAAAGTAATAAGTATTTTCAGTACACCATGGCAAATACGATCTTATCACCACAGTCAAGACTACACAGGTGGAAAGAGACGACTGTTGCAGAAATGTATTTGCTTTTTTGCAACAATAATGCTTATGCCTCACGTCTATAAGCATAATATAAAAGCATACTGGTCCACAGATCGGCTAATTTGTACCCCATCCTTCAGTGAAATAATACCAGTGAACAGGTTTATCTTACTGTTACGTATGTTGCACTTCTCTGACAAAACCAGGCCTGACAGAAGTGACAGGTTATACAAGATTAGAAATGTTTTCATGTATCTCAAACAAAAGTTCAGGATATACTTTTATCCATTCAAGAATCTTGTAATTGACGAGTCTTTGATTTTGTTCAAAGGTAGACTGTCATTCAAGCAGTATATACCGAGCAAGAGGAACCGCTTTGGTATACAATTGTTTGTACTCTGTGATTGTGACAGTGGCCTGGTGTTGGATATTGTTGTATACACGGGTAGTAAAACATTGAAAGATACCAAGATGTTATTGGGTATATCAGGTGACGTAGTGAGAAACATGATGGCACCTTATCTTGGTAAGGGCCATACATTATATACCGATAACTGGTACACAAGCCCATTACTCAGTGATTTCATGCGAGTGAACAAGACAGATGTGTGTGGCACAGTGCGTTCTAATCGTAAACATATGCCCAGGCTCAACGCAGGTGTTCGTGGTGATGACGTGCAGGTGTTTACTGCCAATGACATCATGGCATTACGGTGGCATGACAAACGAGATGTCACATTGTTGACAACCATTCACCGTAATGAAATGCAAGACAGTCGCAAAGTTGATCGAGTGACTAATGAACGTATTCGAAAACCAGTGACAGTGATTGATTATACACAAAACATGCACTTGGTTGACAAGTGTGACATGCAGATTGGTTTTGTTGACTGTGTTCGTAAGAGTTACAAGTGGTACATGAAACTTTTCTTCCATCTCATGGACATTTCAATGCTGAATGCATATAATATATACCAAATAAAGACTGGTAACAGACCACCGTATGGTGAATTTTGTTTGTCTGTTGTCAGACAACTCATAATGAAGTACCAGGTAACAACACCTGCAATACAACATGGTCCTTGAATTCATCACAATATACCCAAGCGTTTGAGGAGAGAAGGTGATCATTTCATAATACAGCTTCCTTCAACTCAAAAGAAATTTGCTCAGAAGAGATGCATTGTCTGTGCACAAACAAAACGACGGCAACAAAGACGCAAAGACACTCGGTTTATGTGTGAGGAATGTAAGGTGCCTCTGTGCATGGTGCCTTGTTTCAAGGAGTTCCACAAGCTCCAGCAGTTCTAAAACCTTGTCCATTGATTGTAAATATGTAAATATATGATAGAACATTAGTATTATACAATATTTGTGCATGTTTATTGTAATAAACAACAGTGGTAAACAATAATATGATAATAACTTTAGTGCGGTTATTGTGTTCAATACAGTGAGTATATATATATCAATTATATACAGTATTGGTCTCTCAGGCCCCAAATGTTGGAATAGAAAAAAATTGGAAAAGAAAAGAAAAAACAACTAAAACAACAAAATAATATAATACGCGTATGTGGAATTCGTCGATGTTGCCGCCACCACATCATTTTCTACAAACTTCTTGGCACTGTATCTCGGTAAGTACTGATCAGATTCTAATTTTTTTTGTTTTATTACCTTCACAAAAATATGCTCTTTAATTCTGTAAGAAAAAATAATTTTTTTTTTTTTCAAAATTTCTTGGACACTGGTGCGTGACTTCAGATTTTGGCCTTGGACCCTGAAAGGGTTAACACTGACAAAACCTACTATATTATCTTTGGTAGCAGAGCAGGAGATGCACAATTTAACATTAAGATCGACAACACTCTAATTACCAGACATAATGAGGGAAAATTCCTAGGCCTATGCCTTGACAACAACGTTAATTTCAGCACCCATATCCAACACATAACCAAAAAAGTATCCAAAACGGTTGGGATCCTCTCCAAGATACGATACTACGTGCCACAAAATGCCCTTCTCACACTATACCACTCACTTATTTATCCATACCTCACCTATGCTATTTGTGCTTGGGGATCAACTGCAGCAACACACCTAAAGCCAATAATAACCCAACAAGAAGCTGCAGTAAGAATAATCACCAAATCCCATCCCACTCTTCATAGATTTAAACTTACTCCCTGTTCAGTACATCCACACTTACTACTGTGCAATCTACATCTACAGGACCTTAAACTCCAATATCAACCTTGACCTAAAACGCTTTCTTGATAGTTGTGACAGAACCACAGGCATAACACCAGACACAAACATCTCTATGACATTCCACGTGTTCGACTAAACCTTTACAAAAATTCAATGTATGTCAAAGGCCCTAAAATCTGGAACACCCTACCTGAGAACTCTAGAACTGCAGACACATTCATCACCTTCAAAACTACCATTAGAAAACGTCTTATCTCCCTGATGCACCCCGTCAACTAACTACACGAATACCACCTGGTGGTTCACACTTACACTCTCTCACCCATTTGACCATAAACAAAAATATTAATCTCAATCTTAAAATAATGAATCCTGTGATACTCCAATACTGAAACTATGTACTGTGCCAAAACAAAAGCATTCAAATTGCTAAACTCACAAACTATTATTTAGTCCCCTCAAGGAAGGTTCCTTGATTTTGGTGAGGGGCTCTTGATTTAGGGAATTGGATCTGTGCTCCAGTTCCCCGAATTAAGCCTGAATGCCTTCCACATCCCCCCCCCAGGCGCTGTATTATCCTCCGGGTTTAGCGCTTCCCCCTTGATTATAATAATAATAATAATATTATTTAGTCACTTAGATATAATACCAACTTACCTCATAATTTGTAATATTTTAAAATTAAGAATTAAACTAAGTCTGCCCAAAATGTCTAGCCATGCTAGGTGTTCTAGCGGTACACTCTGTAATCATTATTTTACTACATGTAAACCACACAGTAACCAAATTCTGTAAACTCAGCATTGTAATCCTTATAGAGAATAAACTTTGAATTTGAATTGAATTGAATTGAACTAATATCAATCAGACTCTGTAATGTTTGCATCCTCGAGGAAGTTTGCTTGTTCATTTTCATTTTTAATTTAGCACACACGGCCTACATTAGTTTTTCTTACTAGAATTTGTCCATCACGCACAAAGCACTGGTGAATTTTATCATTATTCTCTCTTTTTAGTTTTCAGCTGGGTTAAATCCTATGAAGGCAGTAGAGGTAGAGAGGGAGTCAGTCACAGTTGGTATTGTTGTTGTGGAGTCGCCTGGGTTGGCGGGTGAGTCGGACATGTTTGTTGTTGTTGATGCATCGCTCTGGGTTGTAAGGGGGGTGGATGGCGCACCGGTGTCCTGCTGGGTCGTCTTATGGAATAGTTGATTTCTAGGTGCTACCTTGCTGTTCTTAGTGCTGTTTCTTCTAGCAGTTGGTCTCATAGTAGTACCGGAGTTGCTGTGGTTAGATGAAGAAACTAAGATAGTTAAGAGCTTGGAGTAGGTAGTCATCTGGCAACGGGGTTGTGCTTGGAGTTTGTGGGGCAGTCTTCACTTCACTCAGTAATTTTTCGGTTTGTAGGTATCACTGTTGATTATCTTGGGTCATGCTGGGTTCTATGCACGTTAGTGCAGTTATGATTGCAATTAGGCCATCATTGAAGCATTGGTGGGCTCTGCAGGTGAGAAAAATAACAGAGCTTGCTGCCTCTGCTGCCGCTGACGCATTTGATCTTCTATATATGATTACTTACGTGTACCTGTGTGTGAGAGAGAGAGAGACAGAGAGAGAGAGAGAGAGAGAGAGAGAGAGAGAGAGAGAGAGAGAGAGAGAGAGAGAGACTTACAGAGAGAGATACAGAGAGAGACACAGCCACATTCAGTCAGCCAACCACCTGGCCACCCACCCACCTGGCCACCCAACCGGCCACCCAACCGGCCAGCCAGCCGGATACATATTACACATGTTCCAGAGTTGTTTCTCTTTACTTAGGGCATAGGTTATACTACATTCTGGCAGGATGACACTACCAGTGGTATTCCCCCATTCCACTGTGTCGACAATACATAAAGATAACAGTAACATATGATAGTGTATGCGATGTAAAATTTACAATACAAATCACTACCATGTATACATTATATACAGTACATAAATAATTAAAATATAACAATAAAAGTAAATTATGGTAAAAAGAATGAAATAATGATTGTACATTTCATTACAGTATGTATTATGTAGGTAGTTTATATAGGAAAGGTTTGACATTATGCCCTACCCAGTATGTCGGCAATTTTCAAAGGTTCGACTTACGTCCATTTTGACTTACGACAGGTTGGTCGGAACCAAGCTTGGTCGTATGTCGGATGGTAGGTGTACAATGTATATATTTCTAGACAATAGTATGTGACTGAAATAGGTGAAAATGTTCACCTGTCAATGTTTGTGCAGTTACTGCCATGTTTTGGATATATACAACGAGTGTATATATCCAAAACATGGCAAATATTGGTCTCACAGGCCATAAAAGTTACTTGTAAAAATAGAATGTTAAAAAATAAAAGAAAAAGCAGAAAAAATAATAAACTATTACCACATGACCAGCACTTGGCGATGTTGCCATAAGTGGCTCACTTTCTGTCAACTTCACGCCTCCATATCTCAGTAAGTATTGATCTCAATTTTTTTTTTGGCCTATAATACTCACAAAAACATGCTGTATCATATCATAAGAATTTTTTTTTTTTTTTTTTTTTTCAAAAAATTTTTGACCCTGAGAACAAGTTTGGGAGAGAACCTGTCGACCCTTAAAGGGTTAAAAATAATATTACTAACCGCTTATTGCACCAAAGTGCCATAAGCAGTTCACTTTCTGTCAACTTCGCGCCTCTTTATCTCGGTAACTACTGATCGCAATTTTTTTTCTTTTAAAACACTCGCAAAGATATTCTTAAGATTTTGGTAAGAATTTTTTTTTTTTTTTCAAATATTTTTCGACACAGTGAGTTCAGGATCAGGGGTCTTGACAGTGAAAGTGTTAATCACTTCAGTTACCTAGCTTTTATATCAGTATGCAATAAGGTATATTAAATTGTTTTGCTTCATAACCTGTGTCAATATAGAGTAAGAATTAGTACAGGTACCATCCGACTTACGACCAACCGGTCGTAAGTCAAAATGGACGTACAGTGGAACCTCAAAAATCGAACGTATCACATATCGAACGTTTCGAAAATAGGACCATTTTTTCGGACAAACTGTGTCCCTATTATCAAACGTGCCCCTATTTTCAGACCGCCGGGTACGGAACATGTCTGTAGGCCCGCTTTGTCCGTGTCCCCACACAGGCGCCGTGAGCAGTCTAGCTTTGTTTGTGCTTGAGTGAACACTAGCCTGCTCTCTCATTCACACATTTTATGATTATTTCGTTTTGTTTAGTGCTTGTGGGACTGTGAAATAAGCTGCCATGGGCCCAAAGAAACTTGCTAGTGGTACCCCTGTGGTAAAGAAAGTGAGAAACACCATAGATGTGAAGAAGGAAATAATGCAGAAGTATGAGTGTGGTGTGAGACTTGTTGAGCTTGCCAGGATTTACAGGAAAAACAAGACCATCGGTTATATCCTGGCAAAGAAAGAACAAATCAAGGAAGCTGATGTTGTGAAAGGTGTTAATATGCTAACCATACAAAGACCACAAATAGTTGAAGAGGTTGAGAAGTTGTTGCTGGTGTGGATCAAGGGTAAAGAGATTGCAGGTGATAGTGTTTCAGAGACGATTATATGCGAAAAGGCAAGGAAGTTGCATGTCGATCTGGTACAGAAAACTCCTGGAACCAGTGCTGATAGTGAATTTAAGGCCAGCAGAGGCTGGTTTGACAGATTTAAGAAGCGTAGTGGCATACACAATGTTGTAAGACATAGTGAGGCAGCCAGTTCAGACAAACAGGCAGCTGAGAAGTTTGTACAGGAGTTTAAGGGATACATAGACAGTGAAGAATTCAAACCTGAACAAGTGAAACAAGCCATCTTTGCAACAAGTTCAGTGACAGAACCATGTCCCATTTTAAGGAAATGTTAAAAGAGGCGCCAGCAACAGAGGACTGTGGACAGTTATTTTTTGAGACAGGGGTCCAGTGACTCTCAAGTTGGTCCTAGTGGCATTAAAAGACAGAGAAGGGAAGTAACCCCAGAGAGGGCTTTACCTGAAGTCCTCATGGAGGGGGATTCTCCTTCCAAACACTAACCCCAACTCCCTTTCTCCTCCTCCCTATCTTCCAGATGTCATCAGCAATCTTTAATAAAGGTAAGTAAAAATGTTATTTTATATGTATTACTATATGTATTACTATCCGTGCGTGCCAGCGTGCCTCGTTGTGCTCCGTGTTTTCTCGTGTTTTCACGGCGCTCTTACGTGCTAGAACTTTAATTTATGCCATCAATCTTATACGATACATCTCTCTAGCGCCTGGAACCAATCTTGGGCGGAAGACATTATATACTGAGTCAAAAAAGGAGAATTAGTATGCACTACCTAGCAGAGTTTACTGCCAGAGGGGAATAGGCCTAGGGTGCCGTGTGCAAAATAATAATAATAGAACATTTCTTTGTCAGAGGAAAGAAAGTCTCCCTGACAATATTGTGTATACATAGTGTATAGTGTATACTACAGTGCCTCCCTAGTATAGATAATAGTATATAGATAATAAAGGCTAAAGTGTCATTTGAAAACAGGTGAATTTGTAAATGAAGTGATAAGCCTATAGAGGCAGGTGCCAGAAGTCGCCAGAAACTTACCACACTGGTCAGCTGTTTTAAATCTTCCTGGCCTGCTAGTGTACTCGCATATAATCTAGGGATACCAGTGATTAGCAGAATACAGTGTTGTAGTAGCAACTAACCAGTATTGTAATAGTACTTAGTGGAGTGGAGTGACTTTCATTAGTTTCTATTTTCTTGAAATACCAGACGTTACTGTGAATCTCATATAACCTGTAGTTACCAGTGGTCGCAATATACATAACAAGAAGCAAATATTACTACAGAAAAAGCGTCCTTCCTCCAAAATTTCCACCAGTCAACTATAGTGATAATATAGCATTTATTGTGTTGGAGACGAAAAAAACCTAGAAAAGCTAGATACAGTGATTGATAAACATGGGTTGAAGTCGACCATTCATCATTGTAGGAGCTGCCAGCAATCACCGGTTCTTCAACACGCAAGTTATACTTTTTGTATTAATCAAATCACATATTACTCGGGTAGATAACTTCCAGTAGATCCTTCATGTGTTAGTCCAAATCACCGACCAGTATGTTTTAAATAAGTGACCCACTGATCAGATCAGACTGGTTCCGAACCCTCGACTGGTCCGAACCCTTGACCGATTTCAAACGGATTCGTTGGACAATAAAGCAGACTGTAAACGGATGGGGTTGTAGGCGCCCTTATAAACACAAACAATAAATAAAAACAGGAGCGTACACTGGTAAGCTGTCCTAACATACAAGTACAGTTAGAAATAGAAATACAAATAGCTAGAGCTTCACTTTAAGGAGGTTATAAATAGAGTATTCAAGAGGTTGCTAGTAGAATTACAGTAATTCAACCATTCAAATCATTATGAAGCCCTGTGTAGTCTGCAATCAATCAAACAAATTGGCTTCCACATGGATAAATTGTCATTTTTGTGGAAATTGGTGTCACGCCCCTTGTGCAAATATCCAAGAACTAGCTATAAGAAGTATTAAAACAGGGAAATGTTTTTGGGTATGTTCAAATGAGATAAATCTGTGGACTAATATCACATTGGTATTAAAAGAGGACAACATCAAAGCTGCTTTCATAGACAACCTGGAAGCTTTCTACAACAGATGGGAACATAAAAAGTCTGGGCTGGATGGTACTGCCCTTGATGCTGGTCATGTAGACAGAAACTGTAAGGCTGGAGGTGATGTCCTGGTTGTCAGTAATTGTGAGGCTGATAGTGCTGTCCTGGTAGACAGTAATAGTGAAGCTGGAGATGCTGTCCTGGGAGACAGTAATAGTGAAGCTGGAGATGCTGTCCTGGGAGACAGTAATGGTGAAGCTGGAGATTTTGTCCAGGTAGTCAGGAATTGTATGCAGGATGGAATGCATATAAATGACCACATGGGAGACAGGAGCCGTAGTGGGGAAACAAGTGTAGTCAAAGATAAGATGAAACCAATATTGCAAACTAGAAATACCGCAGGAAATAGCAAACAAGAGGACTCCACTAGCAATAATGAGGATATATTACTGAAAACAACTGGTGGGAGCTCCATTGTTGGTGCTAGGGAGGATAGGAATAAGACATGTAAACATGCACCAACAGGGAATACAGTCACAGAAACCCAAGGCAAACAGAAACCAAGCCTGTGCACATACTATGCACTTGGTATCTGCAGGCATGGGAAATCTGGAAAAACAGATGGGACGTGCAACTATGACCACCCTAGAAAATGCCGTGCCCATATGACAACAGGAAAATGCAAACTTCCATCCTGTAAGCTTTTTCACCCTGAAATGTGTACCTCTTCAGTACAGGAAAGACTGTGCTATAACTTAAATTGCCAGGCACACCATCTAAAGGGGACAAAAAGGTACAAAACATCCAGGCCATGGGAAAACCTGGGTAGCCACAGGCACTCAAGAGGGAGAGGTTTTTTAGTGCCAGGAAGGAAAAAAAAAACTGGCAGGAAATGGCAGAAATCGTATACAAAATCCAGTCATTCCTGGAGTGGAACCACAGTCGATGGCCTCCACTCTAAACCAACAGATACAGATACTAATGCCGGAAAAAAAATCCCCCCCCAGTACCAACAATACCACCAGTCCGATGACATTCTTCTTTGCAAATATACAGGGTCTAAAGCCAGCAACAAACAACAAAATACCTTTCATCTGTAGACTGCTTGCAGAGGCAAAGGCAATGTTCACGGCTTTCACTGAGACCCACATAAAGGATCACTTGGACAACGAAATATGGATCCCAGGTTACTACCTATACAGATGTGACAGAGTGAACAGGCAAAAGGGGGAAGTTGGCCTGTACATTGCAGAGTCACTTGTTTGCACAGAACTGCTGAATGCCTCAAATGATGTAGTGGAAGTTTTAGCAGTAAAAATCGAGAACCAAAACCTAGTCGTTGTGGTAGTCTACAAGCCTCCGGATGCAACATCCCAGCAATTCCAGGAACAGCTGTTAAAAATTGACCACTGTCTGGAAAATCTGCCAGCTCCTGCACCCAACATCTTGCTCCTGGGGGATTTCAACTTAAGACACCTAAAATGGAGGTATATAGCAAATAATATTGTTGCAGAAATAACACCAGAAGGCAGCTCTGATGAAAACTCACACTCACACTAGCTTTTAATCTCTGTGCAAAATTCAATTTAAACCAGCAAATAATAGAGCCTACTAGACTGGAGAATACACTAGACCTCATCTTCACTAACAATGATGATCTGATACAAAATGTCACCATATCAAAAACAATATACTCAGATCACAACATAATTGAGGTTCAGACATGTATGCGCGGAGCCCCAGACCGACATAATGAGATTAGTTATGAGGGAGCATTCACCAAATTCAACTTCAATAACAAAAACATAAAGTGGGGCCAAGTAAACCAAATCCTAACTGATATAAGCTGGGAAGATATACTAAGCAACACAGACCCCAACTTATGCCTAGAACAGATTAACTCGGTGGCACTCGATGTATGCACAAGGCTTATTCCTCTAAGAAAAAGGAGGAGTAGATGTAAAATAGAAAGGGACAGGTGCTCCCTTTACAGGCAACGGAAAAGAATAACAGAGCAGCTAAAAGAGGTCAATATATGTGAAAGGCGTAGGGGGACAGGTCAGAGAAATAGCAAGCATCGAACTTAACCTAAAGGAATCTTATAGGAGTCAGGAATCGCGGGAAGAACTGAAAGCCATGAATGAAATCGAAGAAACCCAAAGTATTTCTTCTCCTATGCCAAATCAAAATCGAGAACAACGTCCAGTGTTGGGCCCCTACTTAAACAAGATGGGCCCTACACAGATGACAGCAAGGAAATGAGTGAGCTCCTCAAGTCCAAATATGGCTCAGTTTTTAGCAAGCCGCTGACCAGACTGAGAGTCGAAGATCAAAATGAATTTTTTATGAGAGAGCCACAGAATTTGGTTAACACAAGAATATCTTATGTTATCCTGACGCCAAATGACTTCGAACATGCGATAAACGACATGCCCATGCACTCTGCCCCAGGGCCAGACTCATGGAACTCCATGTTCATCAAGAACTGCAAGAAGTCCCTATCACGAGCTTTTACCATCCTATGGAGAGGGAGCATGGACACGGGGGTCATCCCACAGTTACTAAAAACAACAGACATAGCCCCACTCCACAAAGGGGGCAGTAAAGCAACAGCAAAGAACTACAGACCGATAGCACTAACATCCCATATCATAAAAATCTTTGGAAGGGTCCTAAGAAGCAAGATCACCACCCATCTAGAAACCCATCAATTACAAAACCCAAGGCAACATGGGTTTAGAACAGGTCGCACCTTTCTGTCCCAACTATTTAATCACTACGATAAGGTCCTAGATGCACTAGAAGACAAAAAGAATGCAGATGTAATATATACAGACTTTGCAAAAGCCTTCGACAAGTGTGACCATGGCGTAATAGCGCACAAAATGCGTGCTAAAGGAATAACAGGAAAAGTCAGTCGATGGATCTATAATTTCCTCACTAACAGAACACAGAGAGTAGTAGTCAACAGAGTAAAGTCTGAGGCAGCTACGGTGAAAAGCTCTGTTCCACAAGGCACAGTACTTGCTCCCATCTTGTTCCTCATCCTCATATCTGACAAAGACAAGGATGTCAGCCACAGCACCGTGTCTTCTTTTGCAGATGACACCCGAATCTGCATGACAGTGTCTTCCATTGCAGACACTGCAAGGCTCCAGGCGGACATCAACCAAATCTTTCAGTGGGCTGCAGAAAACAATATGAAGTTCAACGATGAGAAATTTCAATTACTCAGATATGGCAAACATGAGGAAATTAAATCTTCATCAGAGTACAAAACAAATTCTGGCCACAAAATAGAGCGAAACACCAACGTCAAAGACCTTGGAGTGATCATGTCGGAGGATCTCACCTTCAAGGACCATAACATTGTATCAATCGCATCTGCTAGAAAAATGACAGGAAGGATAATGAGAACCTTCAAAACTAGGGAGGCCAAGCCCATGATGACACTCTTCAGGTCACTTGTTCTATCTAGGCTGGAATATTGCTGCACACTAACAGCACCTTTCAGGGCAGGTGAAATTGCTGACCTAGAAAATGTACAGAGAGCCTTCATGGCGCGCATAACGGAGATAAAACACCTCAATTACTGGGAGCGCTTGAGGTTCCTGAACCTGTATTCCCTGGAACGCAGGCGGGAGAGATACATGATTATATTCACCTGGAAAATCCTAGAGCGACTAGTACCGAACTTACTTGCACACGAAAATCACTCACTACGAAAGCAAAAGACTTGGCAGATGATGCAACATCCCCCAATGAAAAGCAGGGGTGTCACTAGCACGTTAAGAGACCATACAATAAGTGTCAGGGGCCCGAGACTGTTCAACTAACTCCCAGCATACATAAGGGGGATTACCAACAGACCCCTGGCAGTCTTCAAGGTGGCACTGGACAATCACCCACAGTCGGTTCCTGACCAGCCAGGCTGTGGCTCGTACGTTGGTTTGTGTGCAGCCAGCAGTAACAGCCTGGTTGATCAGGCTCTGATCCACCAGGAGGCCTGGTCACAGACCGAGCCACAGGGGCGTTGACCCCCGGAACTCTCTCCAGGTAAACTCCAGGTAATACATAATTAAAAACTATAGTATTTGTTGTATGTAAAACTGTAATTAATCTCTATAAAATGTATTTTTTTCTGAATGTTTTTGGGTTTCTGGAACGGATTAATTGTATTTCCATTATTTCTTATGGGAAATATTGCTTCGAATTTCAGACTTTTCGAATTTAGAACTAGCTCCTGGATTGGATTAAGTTCGATTTTTGAGGTTCCACTGTAAGTCGAACCTTTGAAAATTGCCGACGTACTGGGTAGGGCATAATGTCAAACCTTTCCTACATTATACTGTAATGTAACGTACAATCATTATTTCATTCTTTTTACCATAATTTACTTTTATTGTTATATTTTAATTATTTATGTACTGTATATAATGTATACATGGTAGTGAACTGTATTGTAAATTTTACATCGCATACAGTATCATATGTTACTGTTATCTTTATGTATTGTTGACACAGTGGAATGGGAGAATACCACTGGTAGTGTCATCCAGCCAGAATGTTGTGTAACCTATACCCTAAGTAAAGAGAAACAACTCTGGAACATGTGTAATACATAGCTGGCTGGCTGGCTGGCCAGGTGGGTTGGTGGGTGGCTGGGTGGGTGAGTGGGTGGCCGGGTGGGTGGATGGCTGACTGAATGTGGCTGTCTCTCTCTCTGTATCTCTCTCTCTCTCTCCCTCTCCCTCTCACTGGTACACGTAAGTAAAGTTATCATACATAGTATAAATTACCTAGGATAACCCAAATAATCCAGACAAAGTGCTATGCAGTGGATCTGTGCTCCAGTGCCCTAAATTAATAATAATTATTATTATTACAATAATACATATACAGTGGACCCCCGGTTAACGAACTTAATCCGTGCAAGAGGGCTGGCTGTTATGCGAAATGTTCGCTATGTGAATGAATTTTCCCCATAAGAAATAATGGAAATCAAATTAATCCGTGCAAGACACCCAAAAGTATGAAAAAAAAATTTTTACCACATGAAATATACATTTTCCTACACACAAAGAGAAGGATACATGCACAATAATAGAGTAGTACATGCTCAATATATATTGTGCATGTACTAGTCTACTAAATGAAGAATAAATGACACTTACCTTTATTGAAGATGCAGCAATGACTGATGAGACACTGTGTCCTGGGAGTGCCTTTTCCTCCTGAGTACTGTAGGTCCTGTTTGGTATTTTCTTCCAGAACAGGCCTTATCACACTGTGTATGCCACTACGATTCTTAAATCTCTCAAACCAACCTTTGCTGGCTCTAAATTCACCAATATGAGCACTAGTTCCAGGCATTTTCCCTGTTCACCTGGGTGTTAGTCAACTGGTGTGGGTTGCATCCTGGGAGACAAGATTAAGGACTCCAATGGAAATAAGTTAGACAGTCTTCGATGACACTGACTTTCTTGGGTTATCCTGGGTAGCTAACCCTCTGGGGTTAATTGTTTCTTGGTATTCTCAATAAGCCACACCAACAACGGTGGTACAGCAGCAGCAGCAGCTGACGGTGGTACAGCAGCAACAGACGATGCTACAGCAGCAACAGACGATGCTACAGCAGCAGCAGACGATGCTACAGCAGCAACTGACGATGTTACAGCAGCAGCAGACGATGCTACAGCAGCAGCAGCAGCAGACGATGCTACAGCAGCAGCAGACGATGCTACAGCAGCAGCAGACGATGCTACAGCAGCAGCAGACGATGCTACAGCAGCAGCAGACGGTACTACAGCAGCAGCAGCAGCTGACGGTGGTACAGCAGCAGCAGCAGCTGTACCACCAATAGTAGCAATGGTTGATTGTGGTTTATTATACAACCTGGCCAGCTCGGAGACACGCACTCCACTTTCATACTTATCAATGATCTTTTTCTTCATCTCCATAGTAATTCTCACCCTTATTGCTGTAGGGTTGGCACTAGAAGCTTTCTTGGGGCCCATGGTCACTTATTTTCCAGAAAAAAATCACCAAAAACACTGTAATAATACAAAATGTTCCGATTGTATGCTTGGATGTTACCGCGGAGGCTGGCTGGTAAACAATGCCACCCGCGGAACATGTGAGCGTGGCTCAGGCCGCACATTGGACGCGTCTCGGACGAAGGCCGCTGAGCGGGTTTTTGTCCACTATGCGGGGCAAAATTTTAGCGAACAAAGCGTCCGCTATGCGGATTGTCCGCTATGCAAGGCGTCCGTTATGCGGGGGTCCACTGTATACTAATATTAATAATAACATTATTACTAAACTATAATATAATAATCGTGTCCACTCATTACTTACCTTAAAATATCTGTCTTAATGTAGAGTGAGAGATGAATAGATTAAATGAATAAACAGAGAGAATGAGAGTGAAGGTTCGCGAGTTATGTAAACAAACGTTGTTGTTGTTGTTGTTACCTGCCCAGAAACAAATGGTTTTTGTTCACTCTGACAAGCCGACCAGAAAAACATCTCATATTTGTTAATTTATATGATTATATGTTATGTAGCATGTTTATTATATAATTTTGAAAAAAAATCATAGATGGATTAAGCAAAATGTCTATATTAACATTTTGCACACATTTAATGAGCCTCAGTGATTATTATTGTGTTATTATTATTATTAATATGGCATCTTCAAGATCAGTTACACTCTTAATGAGTGGCTCTGAAACAGACAAGCAGACAGAAAGACAGACACAGGTAGACAGACACTCAGGTAGACAGACACACAGGTAGACAAACACTCAGGTAGACAGACACTCAGGTAGACAAACACTCAGGTAGACAGACACTCAGGTAGACAGATACACAGGTAGACAAACACTCAGGTAGACAGACACTCAGGTAGACAGATACACAGGTAGACAAACACTCAGGTAGACAGACACTCAGGTAGACAGATACACAGGTAGACAAACACAGGTAGACAGACACTCAGGTAGACAGACACACAGGTAGACAAACACTCAGGTAGACAGACACACAGGTAGACAGACACTCAGGTAGACGGACACACAGGTAGACAGACACTCAGGTAGACAGACACACAGGTAGACAGACACACAGGTAGACAGAAAGACACACAGGTAGACAGGAAGACACACATAGGTAGACAGAAAGACTCACAGGTAGACAGAAAGACAGACACAGGTAGACAGACACTCAGGTAGACAGACACACAGGTAGACAAACACTCAGGTAGACAGACACTCAGGTAGACAGACACAGGTAGGCAAACACTAAGGTAGACAGACACACAGGTAGATAGACACTCAGGTAGACAGACACACAGGTAGACAGACACACAGGTAGACAGAAAGACACACAGGTAGACAGGAAGACACACATAGGTAGACAGAAAGACTCACAGGTAGACAGAAAGACAGACACACAGGTAGACAGACACAAGTAGACAGACAGATACACAGGAAAACATAAAAACAGACACACAGGTAAACGTAAAGACAGACACACAGGTAGACAGAAAGACAGACACACAGGTAGACAGAAAGACAGGCACATGGGTAGACAGAAAGACAGACACACAGGTAGACAGAAAGACACACACAGGTAGACAGAAAGACAGACACAGGTAGACAGACACACATGTAGACATAAAGACAGACACACAGGTAGACAGAACGACACACAGGTAAACAGAAAGACAGACACACAAGTAGACAGAAAGACAGATAAACAGACACATAGAGATACAGGCAGACAGATACAGACAGGTTTATGTGCAACAGTGAAAACAAATAGAGACTTCGAGAGTAAGAGCCTTTCTTGCCACAATCTCCAGTGCAAGATTCAGACTTCATCTTACCTGGAGTTTACCTGGAGAGAGTTCCGGGGATCAACGCCCCCGCGGCCCGGTCTGTGACCAGGCCTCCTGGTGGATCAGAGCCTGATCAACCAGGCTGTTGCTGCTGGCTGCACGCAAACCAACGTACGAGCCACAGCCCGGCTGATCCGGAACTGACTTTAGGTGCTTGTCCAGTGCCAGCTTGAAGACTGCCAGGGGTCTGTTGGTAATCCCCCTTATGTGTGCTGGGAGGCAGTTGAACAGTCTCGGGCCCCTGACACTTATTGTATGGTCTCTTAACGTGCTAGTGACACCCCTGCTTTTCATTGGGGGGATGGTGCATCGTCTGCCAAGTCTTTTGCTTTCATAGTGAGTGATTTTCGTGTGCAAGTTCGGTACTAGTCCCTCTAGGATTTTCCAGGTGTATATAATCATGTATCTCTCCCTCCTGCATTCCAGGGAATACAGGTTTAGGAACCTCAAGCGCTCCCAATAATTGAGGTGTTTTATCTCCGTTATGCGCGCCGTGAAAGTTCTCTTAGGGGCCATGGTGAAATTTACTGTCCAGTTAGTACAGTTAACACAGTATGATGCTGCTGATAGGGCAGGGTTACTCAAACTGATGCTGCCTGCATGATGCATTGCCATCGCGAGTATCATCAAATATTGTGCAGCAGTGTGCATCAGCTGGCCCAGCCCAACTGCCAGATGCACGGTCGTAAGTTGAGTGGATATATGTGGAGCAGGTCGTAAGTCGGATGGTAGGTGTATTAATCTGCCCCAAATGCCTAGGCATGTTAGTGGCCTTACTTGTAATTAATATTTTATAATGTGTAAACCACACATTGTAAGCTTTGCAAGGAAATAAACATTTTAATTTTCATTTTCAGACAGCAACTTGAAGTTCAGTACCCACATCCAGCACATAACAAAGGTCTTCAAAAATGTAGGTATCCTCTACTCAAACAACACTACTTATATTCAGTGGTGGTTTGTGTATAGGCACTGTGGAACTGCAGCACCCCCTATTTTCACTCGATATTATTGGTAACATTCAATATAATGAATCTTTTTTTTATTTAATTGAATTAACAAAAAAAAAAGACTCATTATATTGAATGTTATCAATAATATCAAGTGAAAATAGGAGTACTGCAGTTCTGAAGTGCCTATACACAAGCCGTTCTGCTTATATTGTACTAGTAATCTGTCCTTACCTCGCCTATGGTATTTGTTCCTGGGATCTACTATGATTACCTAATCCAATGTCAGACAACACACATGCTCTTCAGATGTTTAAATTTACCTATATACATAATATGCATTCATACTAGTGTGCATATTGAAGTTCAAAACTTTATATCAGAGCATTTGTGAAAGCATATTAGACCAACCAGTTGACATGTATTAGTTGCGTGATTTGTTTACTTTTCAACATCGGTAAGAATCGAACATTTCTGGTATTTTGAGCTCAATTTCAAGGTACTTTTAGTCTATAAGCCATTCAGAATCATCTCTATTTCTGTAATATATCTTCCATTCTATCAAATGAGACCAAGAAAATGAGAATACATCCATAACTACTGTACAAAAATACACTACAAAGTTGCTATTTTAAATCGAAAATTCAGTCAATTTTTTTCTCTCATGCACTGTGTGCTGCAGGAATTTTTTTTATACCGCACACGCTTAGCACACGGACCCATTCCCTCACATGTAGATCTACCAGCTTTCTCCTACAAGACTGGAAGCAGCTAGAATTTTCAAGTAGTAATACAGGACTGACAGTGGCTTGCAAGTCATAATATTATGGGACTGACAGTGAAACGGATAATGTATACCCTTATAACTATGTTTTTAATGTGTACACTAATGTTTTGTGTTGTTAATGTATTCATTCATATTGATGAGTGCTGTTGTTAATATGTACACTCTTGTTGATGTGTGCTGTTGTTAATGTGTACACTCTAATAACAATACTATCTTTATTTCTACAAGTACAGTAGATTTCATATTACATGGTAGTTACGTTCCAGAAAATGCTGTGTTAGATGAATCTATGTAACATAAACTGAAGACCTTATGGGAAACATAGGCTTACATTCCTGGAAACCCACCAAACGCTAAATAACTTTTATTAGACATCTAGATATTTCAAAAATGAAAATGATAATGTTGTTTTTGTTGCTTAAGACAACAAATGTAATAGAAATAATAATGTTTACCTTAAATTTTGGTTGTTGGTATAGTCACTGATTATGAGGAGAGTGGAGATGCATGGTGTGGCCCTACTGGGCTGAAGTGGATGGTTGTTGGTTGTCAGAAGAAGTGGATGATTGAGGTTCTGGCTCTAAGGCTGATTGTTGCATTGGAGTGCGCATAAATTTTGTAATGCATCTCTGGCTTCTTTTAGCCTGCAGTACATTATACATTATTCCAGAACCTTAGTACCCTGCCAGGTTGGAGCCAGTCTATTGATCACTTTTCTTGTGTAATTACACTTGAATGACTTAATTACTCCCCGATTCAGTGGTTGTATTAAAGTTGTATTTGGAGGTAAAAATACAATGTTAACATGTGTTGTCACATCCAGCAAAGCTTATGGATGGGTACAGGAATTATCAAGAATTATCATGAGTCTTGAATGCAATGTTATTGTTTTGCAAGTATAACTTGACTTCAGGAATCAAGCGATGCTTAAACTAGTCAATAAATACAGTTGACCCTCGCATAATGCTATTAATCCATTCCTGAGAGCTCAATGTTAGGCAAAATTATCGTTAGGCGAATTAATTTTCCCCATAAGAAATAATGGAAATCAAATTAATCCATGCAAGACACCCAAAAGTATGAAAATTTTTTTTTTTACCACATGAAATATTAATTTTAATACACGCAAACTGAAGAAGACATGCACAGTTACATGACACTTACCTTTATTGAAGATCTGGTGATGATTGATGGGATGGGAGAAGGGGAGAGTGTTGATGGTCTTAGTGTTTAGAAGGGGAATCCCCTTCCATTAGGGCTTGAGGTGTCAAGTCCTTTTCCGGGGTTACTTCCCTTCTTCTTTTAATGCCACTAGGACCAGCTTCAGAGTCACTGGACTTCTGCCGCACAACATATCTGTCCATAGAGGTCTGTACCTCTCTTTCATTTATGACTTTCCTTAAGTGTTTCACAACATTGTCAGTGTAACAGTCACCAGCACTGCTTGCAATAGCTGTCTGAGGGTGATTTTCATCCATAAAGGTTTGCACTTCAAGCCACTTTGCACATATTTCCTTAATCTTTGAAGTAGGCAACTTCTTCAATTTCTCTCTCCCCTCCTCCGAAGCAGTTTCCTCAGGTGTGGCCTCTTGCTGTTGAAGATGATCTAGCAGCTCATCAATGGTTAGTTCTTCATTGTCCTCCTCTACCAACTCTTCCACATCCTCCCCACTAACCTCCAACCCCAAGGACTTCCCCAATGCCACAATTGATTCCTCAACTGGCATACACTTCTCAGGGTTAGCCTCAAATCCTTCAAAATCCCTTTTGTCTACACATTCTGGCCACAGTTTCTTCCAACAAGAGTTCAAGGTCCTCTTAGTTACTCCCTCCCAAGCCTTACCTATAAGGTTTACACAATTGAGGATATTAAAGTGATCTCTCCAAACTCTCTTAGAGTCAGTTGAGTTTCTGAGGTCACTACAAAGCACCTTTCAAACAGAGCTTTTGTGTACAGTTTTTTGAAGTTTGCAATGACCTGCTGGTCCATGGGCTGCAGGAGAGGAGTGGTATTAGGAGGCAAAAACTTGACCTTAATAAAGCTCATGATCCCACAAAGTCGCTCTGCCAAGTCTGTAGGATGACCAGGGGCATTGTCTAACACCAGGAGGCACTTAAGGTCTAATTTATTTTCAATTAGGTAATTTTTCACAGTGGGGGCAAATGTATGGTGTAACCAGTCATAGAAAAAGTCCCTAGTGACCCATGCCTTACTGTTTGCCCTCCACAGCACACACAAATTAGCCTTGAGGATATTCTTTTGCCTGAATGCTCTGGGAGTTTCTGAGTGATACACCAATGAAGGCTTCACTTTGCAATCACCACTAGCATTGGCACACATGAGAAGAGTAAGCCTGTCTTTCATAGGCTTATGTCCTGGGAGTGCCTTTTCCTCCTGAGTAATGTAGGTCCTGCTTGGCATTTTCTTCCAAAACAGGCCTGTTTCGTCACAATTAAACACTTGTTCAGGTTTCAGTCCTTCACTGTCTATGTACTCCTTGAATTCTTGCACATATTTTTCAGCTGCTTTGTGGTCCGAACTGGCAGCCTCACCATGCCTTATCACACTATGTATGCCACTACGCTTCTTAAATCTCTCAAACCATCCTTTGCTGGCCTTAAATTCACTCACATCATCACTAGTTGCAGGCATTTTTCTAATTAAATCCTGATGCAACTTCCTAGCCTTTTCACTTATGATCGCTTGAGAGATGCTATCTCCTGTTTTCTATTTTTCGTTTATCCACACCAATAACAGTCTCTCAACATCTTCTATCACTTGCAATCTCTGTTTCAAAAACAAAGTTGCACCTTTGGCAAGAACAGCTTTGTTGATTGCCGTTTTCTTGGCCAAAATAGTAGCGATGGTTGATTGGGGTTTACTATACAACCTGGCCAGCTCAGAGACACGCACTCTACTTTCATACTTCGCAATGATCTCTTTCTTCATATCCATAGTAATTCTCACCCTTATTCCTGTAGGGTTGGCACTAGAAGCTTTGTTGGGGCCCATGGTCACTTATTTTGCAGGTGAAATCACTAAAAGCGCTGTAATAATACGAAATGTTCCGATTGTATGCTTGGATGTGACCGCGGAGGCTGGCTTGTAAACAATGCCACCGGTGGAACAAGTGAGGCTGGCTCAGGCCGCACATGGACGAGTCTCGGACGAATCGCGTTGAGCGAGTTTTTTAGCGCAAGACGAGGCAAAATTTTTGCGTTAAAATGTATCGCTAGGCGGATTTAACATTAATGTGATGCCAGCGTTAGGCGAGGGCCCACTGTATTTCCTCTGTCATCCATGCTGAGCAATTCAGCCTCTAATTTCTGGTAAAGAGTTTTTATCTACACCATTCAAAGCATGAGGGTTCTTAGAGTGGTAAATAACCAAGGGCTTACACTTGAAATCGCCTCATGCATTACTGCAAAGGAGCAAGGTGAAGTAATCCTTTGCTGCCTTGAAGCCCAGTGCAGCCCTTTGGAGGCAGTGGTGTCACACACAGCTAGGTGGTGGCCTTAGCTAGGAGAATATCCTGCAGGAGACACTTCAAAATTTTTGCCTCTCCCCTCAAACCAAACTGTGTTAAGATAATTTTACGAAGTGTTGTATAAAATTATGCCGCAATTTTTCAGTACAGTTGATCCTCCGTTTTCGTCATTAATTCATTCCAGAGAGTCCAACAAAATGTGAAATCGACTAAAACTGAAACCATTTTCTCCATAAGAAATAATGTAAATCCAATTAATCCATTTCAGATATCCAAAAGTATATAAATAAAAAATAAATTTTGTAGAGAGGAACTATATTCCACAGCTTATTCACCTATCACAATTCATCTAACCCTAGGTAGTAGGTTGGTAGACAGCAACCACCCAGGGAGGTACTGCCGTCCTGCCAAGTGTGTGTAAAACGGAAACCTGTAATTGTTTTACATGATGGTAGGATTGTTGGCGTCCATTTTTCTGTCTCATAAACATGCAAGGTTTCAGGTACGTCTTGCTACTTCTACTTACACTTAAGTCACACTACACATACATGTACAAGCATATATATACACACCCCTCTGGGTTTTCTTCTATTTTTCTTACTGGTTTTTGTTCTTGTTTATTTCCGCTTACCTCCATGGGAAAGTGGAACAGAATTCTTCCTCCGTAAGCCATGCGTGTCGTAAGAGGCGACTAAAATGCCGGGAGCAAGGGGCTAGTAACCCCTTCTGTATATATTACTAAATTTAAAAGGAGAAACTTTTGTTTTTTCTTTTGGGCCACCCCGCCTCGGTGGGGTGGCCCAATAAACAACATTAATAACATAAACAACATTAATAACATAGAAACATGATCCTCTAGAATGAATAAAATACAGGTCCCCCTCCACATTCGCAAGGGTTAGGGGATCAAGAACCTCGTGAATGTTGAAAAATTGCGAATGTTTGGTGCACAAATATATTGTAGGGAAATATAATAATAGCATTTACTTAGCCTAACAATACTGCTTCCTTAACCTAATAAACCATGAACAATCATGAAGCACACGATAACATCGTAAAATAGTTTGGCAAAGAAGATGAGAAAGAGCATAGAATTCAAGAAAGAACATGTAGCAGAGTACCAAAGTGGAGGAGGAAGAGAGAGGAGAGAATGTACCTTATTCAGTGACTCTACGATATGGACGATACTAAAGCAGCATGAGTCGATAAAGGCTATAGTGCCAGCAAACGATAAAGTGTAGCATTAACTGTGTAGCAAGTAAATTAAGCAATTAATCAACAGAAAAAGGACAGCACGAACCTAACTCCTCCAATGTTGTTAGAGTTATATAGGGCAACTGACAACTCCGCTGTTTCTAATCTCTACCATCTCTGTTGCTGCCTCCACCACCACTATGTACGGCTCATGCTCTCAGTGGCCCATATACACACAACAACAACAACAGCAACACTTGTGACATACTTAATAATGTATTTTATTCATTCTAGAGCATATGTCATGTTTCTATGTTATTAATATTGTTTATGTCATATTCGATGAATTGTAATAGATAAATAAGCCTAGAGTTGATATTAGTGTCATATTGAAGGACTATCTTGTCCTCTCTCCAAACAAATTCTGCCACCACCACAATTCCTAACATATGTAATGACATATTTTAAATATGATTGGGTGGCTGGGAATTCGCGAATGTTCGAAGCTCACAAAAGTGGAAAACACCAATGTTGAGGGAGACCTGTATGTCATACGTATGTGAGGAGTAAGTGATGGTGATGTTGTTGGGTTTATAAGGGCCACTGAGAGAAGCCGTATATATTAGTGGTAGTGTAGGCGGCATCAGAAACCACCAACACTATTCACACAAACGATGTACAGTAGACCGTCATTTAGCACGGTAGTTACGTTCTTGAAAATGCCATATTAGGTAAAATCGTGTTAGAGGAACTGAAGAACTTAGGGGAAAATAGGATTATGTTCCTGGGAGCCCCCAGAAAGCCAAACAACTTTTTTTTTAGGCCTCCACATCCTACAAAACTAAAAGTGAACAGAAATAATAGTATTTCTTACCTTAAATTGTGGGTGCTGGTGTTTGTGGATGATTGTGAAGAAAGTGGTGAGTTATGTTGTGGCCCTACTGGGCTGAGGTGGATGGTAGAGGTTCTGGTAGTAAAGTCGATGGTTGTACTAGAGTGTCTAACTTTAAGTCATTCAGTAAGTCAGCCAAGTCACTCAGTAAGTCAGCCAAGTCAGTCAGTCAAGTCACTCAGTAAGTCAGTCAGGTCACTCAGTAAGTCAGTCAAGTCACTCAGTAAGTCAGTCAAGTCATTCAGTAAGTCAGTCAAGTCATTCAGTAAGTCAGTCAAGTCACTCTGTAAGATAATCAAGTCATTCAGTAAGTCAAGTCATTCAGTAAGTCAGTCAAGTCATTCAGTAAGTCAGTCAGGTCATTCAGTAAGTCAGTCAAGTCACTCAGTAAGTCAGTCAAGTCATTTAGTAAGTCAGTCAAATCACTCAGTAAGTCAGTTAAGTCACTCAGTAAGTCAGTCAAGTAACTCAGTCAAGTCACTCAGCAAGTCATTCAGTCAGTCAAGTCACTCAGTAAGTCAGTCAAGTCATTCAATAAGTCAATCAAGTGACTCACTAAGTCAGTCAAGTCATTCAGTAAGTCAGTCAGGTCATTCAGTAAGTCAGTCAGGTCATTCAGTAAGTCAGTCAAGTCACTCAGTAAGTCAGTCAAGTAACTCAGTAAGTCAGTCAAGTCACTAAGTCAGTCAAGTCATTCAGTAAGTCAGTCAAGTTACTCAGTAAGTCAGTCAAGTAACTCAGTCAAGTCACTCAGTAAGTCAGTCAAGTCACTCAGTAAGTCAGTCAAGTAACTCAGTCAAGTCACTCAGCAAGTCATTCAGTCAGTCAAGTCACTCAGTAAGTCAGTCAAGTCATTCAGTAAGTCAATCAAGTGACTCACTAAGTCAGTCAAGTCATTCAGTAAGTCAGTCAAGTCACTCATTCATTTAGTCAAGTCACTCAGTAAATCAGTCAAGTCACTCAGTAAGTCAGTCAAGTCATTCAGTAAGTCAGTCAAGTCATTCAGCAAGTCAGCCAAGTCAGTCAGTAAGTTAGTCAAGTCACTCAGTCAAGTCATTCAGTAAGTCAGTCAAGTCACTCAGTAAGTCAGTCAAGTCACTAAGTCAGTCAAGTCATTTAGTAAGTCAAGTCACTCAGTAAGTCAGTCAAGTAACTCAGTCAAGTCACTCAGCAAGTCATTCAGTCAGTCAAGTCACTCAGTAAGTCAGTCAAGTCATTCAGTAAGTCAATCAAGTGACTCACTAAGTCAATCAGGTCATTCAGTAAGTCAGTCAAGTCATTCATTCATTTAGTCAAGTCAGTAAGTCAGTCAAGTCACTCAGTAAGTCAGTCAAGTCATTCAGTAAGTCAGTCAAGTCATTCAGTAAGTCAGTCAAGTCACTCAGTAAGTCAGGTCAGTCAGTCAGTTGTTCAGTAAGTTACACAAACTCATGTTTACCTCTTTTTTTGTGTACAAAGTAACACTTCATTATGGCTACAGGTTATCTCTTGTCTAATATCTCTGTTTCTTTGTTAATTCTAAGATTTAACCCTTTCAAGGTTTTGGACTTACTAGTACGGCTTACACACCAGGGTTTTTGACATACTAGTACGCCTAAATTCTAGCGCCCTCAAATCTAGTGAGAGAAAGCTGGTAGGCCTACATATGAAAGAATGGGTCTATGTGGTCAGTGTGCGTAGTATAAAAAAAATCCTGCAGCACACAGTGCATAATGAGAAAAAAAAAAACTTTGACCGTGTTTTTGGATTAAAACAGCGACTTTGCACTGTGTTTTCGTATGGTATTTAATGTTGTATTCTAGTTTTCCTGGTCTTATTTTATAGAATGGAAGACATATTACAGAAATTGAGATGATTTTTGACTGGTTTTAAAATGAGAAGTACCTTGAAATTGAGCTCAAAGTAGCAGAAATGTTCGATTTTTACCAAAGTTCAAAAGTAAACAAATCATACTAAGCATCCAATACACATCAACTGGTGAGTCTAATATTCTTTCACAAGTGCGCCGATATTATTTATACCATTTCTACACTAATGCAGTAGTCTG
The DNA here is from genome assembly GCF_038502225.1 of Cherax quadricarinatus. Lineage (NCBI taxonomy): Eukaryota > Metazoa > Arthropoda > Malacostraca > Decapoda > Parastacidae > Cherax > Cherax quadricarinatus. The sequence goes on from NC_091338.1 coordinate 28,222,642, forward strand.
CATAACAGTAAATCTTCTATTTTTTGTGAGAATAAAAATTCAAAGTGGAAATCAAAAGAATGTAAGAGGGGCATGGGGACATGATCAATGAACAGAGGAAATGTTATTTTAGTACCAGGAATGTCTTTCTTGTTTATTCTGGACCCTATTTGGAAATTGGCATCTTTTGAAATTTGTGTGACATTGGCAAAATTGCTAAATTCTGACCACTTTATTGGATAGTTGAGATTGGTAAATGGATGGTTTCTTGTACTCAATCAATAGAAAAAATGGAGTTCTAGCAAAATAGTTATGATTTTTGTCGACTAGTACACTGGAATTGGCCGAAAATAGGGCTCAAAGTGGGCAAAATCGCCGATGCGTAAACATGCCGATGCGTAAACATCTATCAAATTTCATACTTTTGGTGTCATTATGATCGGGAAAAGATTCTCTATCTATTCATAAGGAAAAACATTTTTTTTTTTGAAATTTGGGCGACCCTGAAAATAAGTCTGGGGGAGGGCCTGGGGTTAAGTGCTTATACGTCTTCGTGCCACTTTCAGCAACACTGGTATGGCTACTGGGTGTCATGATTGCTTGGCAGATACAAGATATAATAATTAAAATATCATTGCACAATCACAAACACAGCTGCCTTACAGCAGAGAAAGACTGGACTGGACACGTATAAATTACAAACGCTGGAATGGTGGTGTGGTGTCGGAGAGTGATAGGGGATGGTGGGAGGGCTCCCCGGCTGCTTCACAACAAGGCGGCCGCTTGAGCAAAAGAGATTTTTTTTTCCTTCCCACAAACTGAATCATATTACATAAAATTGTGCCGCAGTTCTTCAATTGTGCAATACTCAAGTCGTGCCAAATAAACTTGTGCTAAATGATGGTTTACTGTATGTAATTTATAAAGAAGAAATATTTACACTTTAATTTAGAAATAAGAAATATTTTCACTTTATAAAAAAGTAATATTTACACTTTATAAATAAGAAATATTTACACTTACTATACCTTGTAGATGCTGGCATTGGTTTAGGGTGGTGGAAGATAAGCAGGGCAGGGAATGTTTGTCAATGGCTCTATATACCTCCAGTAACATTGGAGAAGTCAGTTTCGTTCTTCCTTTTTCTATCGCTAAACTTATTTTCTACACTGTTAATGCTACACTTTATCGCTATCTGATGCTATAGCCTTTATCAACTCCTGCTGCTTTAGTATTGTACATATCATAGAATCACTGAATCACTGAAGAAGGCACATTCTCCCGTCTCTCTTCCTCCTCCACTTTTGTACTTTGCTATGAGTTTTTTTTTTTTTTAACTCCATCATGTTTCTTACCTTCCTTATCAACGGGCTGGCACTAGCAGCTTTCTTTGGACCCATGGTGACTTATTTAGCAATCACACAGAATAAATAAGTGCAAAAAACAATGAATTATTATGAAATGTTTCCTATGGCCTCGCATGATAATGTTCACTCACTCATAAACAAAGCATCACTGCCTCAGAATGCATATGTGTGAGGTTGTGTGCATGGCACATTCGGACATGTACCATACCACCATTGAGAAATGAGGAAACCAACAGAAATGGAACCAGTATTCTTTACCGTACCCATGACAAGAATGGGGGAAAGCAACGAAAACAGAGCCAATAATTTTACGGAAAAAATCGGCGATAACAGAAATGAGCGAAAACAGAGCCCAACGAAAAGGGAGGGTCCACTGTAGTATAATAACCAAAACATTCCAAATAAATCCATGTAATATGAGGGTCTACTGTACATGTACAAGATACACAAGTCGAGCTGATATCAATGACTTACTACTATATAAAAAGTCCCTTGTTATGCAGAGCATTTTAGGCAAGTTAGGTCAGTTTTGTCCCAGGATGTGACCCACACCAGTTGACTAACACCCAGGTACCCATTTTATACTGATGTGTGAATATGGACAACAGGTGTCCTTTGGAAACATATCCTAATGTTTTCCAGCCATACTGGCGATTCAAACTCTGGACCTCAGTGTGTGAGCTGAGTGTATTAGCGATCAAGCTATGATGTTGTGTGTTGTTAATGTGTACATTTATGTTGATGTGTGTTGTTGTTAATGTGTGCACTCATGTTAATGTTACATGTTGTTAATGTGTACACTCATGCTGATGAGTGTTATGTTCACACACAAGCACTGTCAAGTGTATGTACACACAAGCACCATCAAGTGTGTGCACACACAAGCATCATCAAGTGTATGCATACACAAGCACCATCAAGTGTGTGCACACACAAGCACCATCAAGCATGTGCACACACAAGCACCATCAAATGTGTGCACACACAAGCACCATCAAGTGTGCACACACAAGCACCATTAGGTGTGTGTACACACAAGCACCAACTGTTGTGTAAGTGATATAACGAGGGAAAAGGATATAAATAGGCAGTGATATAGTGAGCTGAAATTGTGGATAATTAATTAATCCCGAGTGATAGTGTTCAAAATATGGTGTAATTATATGGGAACAAACTGTGCAAGCACCACATGCACCCTCTTAACACAGATCCCCACCTCCCAGCCCCTTCCTCACACCCCGACCCTCATTCCACTGATCCCCACCACCCATCCCACAACCCCACCTTCCAGCCCCCTTCCCCGCGCCCCTGCCCTCTTTCTACGGATCACCGACAAGCCCTACCCCCCATTTCCCAACCTACCTCCTCGCACTCCTTTCTTTTCACAGATCCCCCACCTCCCGTCCCATCTCCCCACACTCCTACCTTCTTCCCACAGATCCCCACCTACCAGCCACCACTTGCCAGCCCGCCACCTCCCAGCTCACCCATAACATCCCACCACCCACTACATACACCTACCCAGGAGTGAACATGGCCAGATATAAGGTATGTTGTATATGGGAAAATTTTTTGGGGAGAAATATTAGGGGCATTGATTGTGAAATATGTGTTACAACATTCCATGTATCAAATACAATGCTTAATTCAACCATGAGAAATGACCTAAAACAAGAAAGTCGATTCTGGATTTGCCCCAGTGAGCTGGAAAGCTGGCCGGGCATAAGAGAGGTACTGAAAAGTGAAAAAATTGAAAGATTAGAAACATCGAACACAGAATCTGTTTGGCTACAGCTTCTCGAGGGACGTGACAAATTAATTTTGGGTGTGATTTATAGGCTCCCAAACCTTGATAGTGAGTGCAGTAAGCTGTTATGGGGCAAAATTCATAAGGCATCTAGATATGAAAATGTTTTGATAATGGGAGATTTTAACTTTAGACAAATTGATTGGAACAATATGACAGGAAATCTTGAGTCTAGTGACTTTCTTGATACGGTTCAGGATTGCTTTTTAGAACAAATTGTGACAGATCCAACTAGAGGAAACAATCTGCTTGCCTTGGTTCTTGCTAACAAAGATTCACTAATTAATAATCTTGAGGTTAATGATGAGTTTGGGGAAAGTGATCACAAATCGCTTAGTTTCAATATATCATGGAATTACCCAGATAACTGCAATCAAATCTCTGTCCCAGATTTTCGCTTGACCGACTTCATGGGACTGAAAAATTACCTGGGTGGGCTAAATTGGGATGTCCTGACTATGGGTCAGGTAGGTGATCTTGGTTGCCAATATGACATTTTTCAGAGCATAGGTCTAGCTGTCCAGACAACTTTTGTTCCGAGTAGGGAAATTAGATCTAACAAAAATGATCCCAAATGGATGAACAATAGATTAAAACATCTCATTGGTCAAAAGAGAGGCATATATAGGCATATCAAAAGAGGGGATGGGCAGTTAAGAAATCAATATATTCAATTAAAGAGAGAAATAAAGAAAGGGATAAGAAAAGCAAAAAGGTATTATGAGGCTAAGGTCGCAAGGGATTCAAAGACTAACCCAAAAGGGTTCTTTCAGGTATACAGAAGTAAAATTAGGGACAAGATTGGCCAACTTAAGAGTAACTCTGGTCAGATCACTGACAGTGATAAGGGTATGTTTGAAATTCTCAATACCTACTTCCTCTCAGTTTTCACCCAGGAAAATACTAGCAATATTCCTGAAATAATAGATTATGTAGAACAGGATGATGATAAACTATGCACGATTGCGGTAACTAGTGACATGGTCCTCAGACAAATAGAGAAACTAAAACCTAACAAATTCCCAGGTCCTGATGAGCTGTTTGCAAGGGTGTTAAAGGAATGTAAAGAGAAACTTAGCATATCTTTGGCTAATCTTTTTAACATATCACTATAAACTGGCATAGTGCCTGATAAGTGGAAAATGGCAAATGTAATACCTATTTACAAGGCAGGTGACAGGTCCTTGGCATCGAACTATAGACCAATAAGCCTTACCTCCATAGTGAGAAAATTTATGGAATCAATAATTCCCGAAGCAGTTCGTAGCATCTTTATAGGCACAGTTTGATTAATGAATCTCAACATGGTTTTACAAAGAGGCGTTCCTGTCTTACGAATTTACTAACTTTTTTCACTAAGGTGTTTGAGGAGGTAGATAATGGTAATGAATATGATATTGTGTACAGGAGGGCCCCACTTATATGGCAGGTTAGGTTCCAGGCTACCGCCGTAAAGCGGAAATCGCCGTAAAGTGGAACACCCTTTTTTTCCACTTATAAATGCATACAAACACTAGATAACAAGTTTACACTAACATATATTAAGTTAGCAATAGAACCAGGCATCAAAAAACAATAAAAAAGTACAATACACACATAGTTTACCTGGAGAGAGTTTCGGGGGTCAACGCCCCCGCGGCCCGGTCTGTGACCAGGCCTCCTGGTGGATCAGCGCCTGATCAACCAGGCTGTTGCTGCTGGCTGCACGCAAACCAACGTACGAGCCACAGCCCGGCTGATCAGGAACTGACTTCAGGTGCTTGTCCAGTGCCAGCTTGAAGACTGCCAGGGGTCTGTTGGTAATCCCCCTTATGTGTGCTGGGAGGCAGTTGAACAGTCTCGGGCCCCTGACACTTATTGTATGGTCTCTTAACGTGCTAGTGACACCCCTGCTTTTCATTGGGGGGATGGTGCATCGTCTGCCAAGTCTTTTGCTTTCGTAGTGAGTGATTTTCGTGTGCAAGTTCGGTACTAGTCCCTCTAGGATTTTCCAGGTGTATATAATCATGTATCTCTCCCTCCTGCGTTCCAGGGAATACAGGTTTAGAAACCTCAAGCGCTCCCAGTAATTGAGGTGTTTTATCTCCGTTATGCGCGCCGTGAAAGTTCTCTGTACATTTTCTAGGTCGGCAATTTCACCTACCTTGAAAGGTGCTGTTAGAGTGCAGCAATATTCCAGCCTAGATAGAACAAGTGACCTGAAGAGTGTCATCATGGGCTTGGCCTCCCTAGTTTTGAAGGTTCTCATTATCCATCCTGTCATTTTTCTAGCAGATGCGATTGATACAATGTTATGGTCCTTGAAGTTGAGATCCTCCGACATGATCACTCCCAGGTCTTTGACGTTGGTGTTTCGCTCTATTTTGTGGCCAGAATTTGTTTTGTACTCTGATGAAGATTTAATTTCCTCATGTTTACCATATCTGAGTAATTGAAATTTCTCATCGTTGAACTTCATATTGTTTTCTGCAGCCCACTGAAAGATTTGGTTGATGTCCGCCTGGAGCCTTGCAGTGTCTGCAATGGAAGACACTGTCATGCAGATTCGGGTGTCATCTGCAAAGGAAGACACGGTGCTGTGGCTGACATCCTTGTCTATGTCGGATATGAGGATGAGGAACAAGATGGGAGCTAGTACTGTGCCTTGTGGAACAGAGCTTTTCACCAGAGCTGCCTCGGACTTTACTCTGTTGACGACTACTCTCTGTGTTCTGTTAGTGAGGAAATTATAGATCCATCGACCGACTTTTCCTGTTATTCCTTTAGCGCGCATTTTGTGCACTATTACGCCATGGTCACACTTGTCGAAGGCTTTTGCAAAGTCTGTATATATTACATCTGCATTCTTTTTGTCTTCTAGTGCATTTAGGACCTTGTCGTAGTGATCCAGTAGTTGAGACAGACAGAAGCGACCTGTTCTAAACCCATGTTGCCCTGGGTTGTGTAACTGATGGGTTTCTAGATGGGTGGTGATCTTGCTTCTTAGGACCCTTTCAAAGATTTTGATGATATGGGATGTTAGTGCTATTGGTCTGTAGTTCTTTGCTGTTGCTTTACTGCCCCCTTTGTGGAGTGGGGCTATGTCTGTTGTTTTTAGTAACTGAGGGACGACCCCCGTGTCCATGCTCCCTCTCCATAGGATGGAAAAGGCTCGTGATAGGGGCTTCTTGCAGTTCTTGATGAACACAGAGTTCCATGAGTCTGGCCCTGGGGCAGAGTGCATGGGCATGTCATTTATCGCCTGTTCGAAGTCATTTGGCGTCAGGATAACATCGGATAGGCTTGTGTTAATCAAATTTTGTGGCTCTCTCATAAAAAATTCATTTTGATCTTCGACTCTCAGTCTGGTTAGCGGCTTGCTAAAAACTGAGTCATATTGGGACTTGAGTAGCTCACTCATTTCCTTGCTGTCATCTGTGTAGGACCCATCTTGTTTAAGTAGGGGCCCAATACTGGACGTTGTTCTCGATTTTGATTTGGCATAGGAGAAGAAATACTTTGGGTTTCTTTCGATTTCATTTATGGCTTTTAGTTCTTCCCGCGATTCCTGACTCCTAAAGGATTCTTTTAGCTTAAGTTCGATGCTTGCTATTTCTCTGACCAGTGTCTCCCTGCGCATTTCAGATATATTGACCTCTTTTAGCCGCTCTGTTATTCTTTTCCGTCGCCTGTAAAGGGAGCGCCTGTCTCTTTCTATTTTACATCTACTCCTCCTTTTTCTTAGAGGAATAAGCCTTGTGCATACATCGAGTGCCACCGAGTTAATCTGTTCTAGGCATAAGTTTGGGTCTGTGTTGCTTAGTATATCTTCCCAGCTTATATTGGTTAGGACTTGGTTTACTTGGTCCCACTTTATGTTTTTGTTATTGAAGTTGAATTTGGTGAATGCTCCCTCGTGACTAGTCTCATTTTGTCGGTCTGGGGCTCCACGCATACATGTCTGAACCTCAATTATGTTGTGATCTGAGTATATTGTTTTTGATATGGTGACATTTCTTATCAGATCATCATTGTTAGTGAAGATGAGGTCTAGTGTATTCTCCAGTCTAGTAGGCTCTATTATTTGCTGGTTTAAATTGAATTTTGTGCAGAGATTTAAAAGCTCGTGTGAGTGTGAGTTTTCATCAGAGCTGCCTCCTGGTGTTATTACTGCAACAATATTATTTGCTATATTCCTCCATTTTAGGTGCCTTAAGTTGAAATCCCCCAGGAGCAAGATGTTGGGTGCAGGAGCTGGAAGATTTTCCAGACAGTGGTCAATTTTTAACAGCTGTTCCTGGAATTGCTGGGATGTTGCATCCGGAGGCTTGTAGACTACCACAATGACTAGGTTTTGGTTCTCGACCTTTACTGCTAAAACTTCCACTACGTCATTTGAGGCATTAAGCAGTTCTGTGCAAACAAGTGACTCTGCAATGTACAGGCCAACCCCCCCCTTTTGCCTGTTCACTCTGTCACATCTGTATAGGTTGTAACCTGGGATCCATATTTCGTTGTCCAAGTGATCCTTTATGTGGGTCTCAGTGAAAGCCGCGAACATTGCCTTTGCCTCTGCAAGCAGTCCACGGATGAAAGGTATTTTGTTGTTTGTTGCTGGCTTTAGACCCTGTATATTTGCAAAGAAGAATGTTATCGGACTGGTGGTATTGTTGGTACTGGGGGGGGATTTTTTTTCCGGCATTAGTATCTGTATCTGTTGGTTTGGAGTGGAGGCCATCGACTGTGGTTCCACTCCAGGAATGACTGGATTTGGTGTACGATTTCTGCCATTTCCTGCCAGTTTTTTTTCCTTCCTGGCACTAAAAAACCTCTCCCTCTTGAGTGGCTGTGGCTACCCAGGTTTTCCCATGGCCTGGATGTTTTGTATCTTTTTGTCCCCTTTAGATGGTATGCCTGGCAATTTAAGTTATAGCACAGTCTTTCCTGTACTGAAGAGGTACACATTTCAGGGTGAAAAAGCTTACAGGAAGGGAGTTTGCATTTTCCTGTTGTCATATGGGCATGACATTTTCTAGGGTGGTCATAGTTGCATGTCCCATCTGTTTTTCCAGATTTCCCATGCCAGCAGATACCAAGTGCATAGTATGTGCACAGGCTTGGTTTCCGTTTGCCTTGGGTTTCTGTGACTGTATTCCCTGTTGGTGCATGTTTCCCTGTCTTATTCCTATCCTCCCTAGCACCAACAATGGAGCTCCCACCAGTTGTTTTTGGTAATTTATCCTCACTATTGCTATTGGAGTCCTCTTGTTTGCTATTTCCTGCGGTATTTCTAGTTTGCAATATTGGTTTTATCTTATCTTTGACTACACTTGTTTCCTAGTGCACTCATTACTTACCTTAAAATATTTATAGTCTTAATCTAGGGTGAGACAAGTAGTATTTATTGTAAGAAATCAAGTGTGGTATGTATTGTAATAGCCAGGCTACCTTACCAGGCCACCCCACCCACACATACTATTCTATGATATTTAAGCATCCCAGAGCGATAAAATGTATATACAGTTCACTCATTACTTACCTTAAAATATTTGTAGTCTTAATGTAGGGTCAGGAGTAAGTAAATGAGATAAAACGAATAAATGAGAGAGAGAAAGAATGAGTACATGAGAGGGGACAGGCACAGAGTAAACAAACCAGGCGAACGTAAGTTTTGTAAACAAACGAAGTGTACACGTCTGGTTTGTGTACAAGTTACATTGTGTACAGGTTGTCTCTACATTGATACGGTAGAATTAATAAAGAAGAACACTCCCATTCTCATGTAACATCATTTTGAGAAGAAATGAAGCTCTGAGTGAAGGCAATGGAAATAAGTCACACTGACTTTTTTGGGTTATCCTAGGTTCTCTACACGTATGTTGTTATGTATGATAATCTATGTAACTGTATTTGTGTATACCTGAATAAACTTACTTACATACATACGAAAGGAATAATTTTCTACAGTTACCCCCAGTAACACATTTTCTCTTATGTTAGATTAGAGAAAATGTTATTCTTGCCGTCACTTGTACAAGTTATGTGGCTCCCACATCTTATATTTATGTTTATTTATTCTATTGTGGGGTGTATTTATCATCTTTTTATGTTATGTATCGTGTTTATTATATAATTTTGAAAAAAAAATATCATGGATGGATTAATGAAAATGTGTATATTAACGTAATATACGACATTTAATGAGACTCGGTGAGTATTGTTATTATTATCATTTCTAATATGGCGTCACTTGTGCAAGTCGTCTGCTACCACATCTCACATTTATGTTTATTTATTCTACTGTGGGGTGTATTTATCTTATTTATATGTTATGCATCGTGTTTATTATATAATTTTGAAAAAAATATCATGGATGGATTAATGAAAATGTGTATATTAACGTAATATACGACATTTAAATGACTCGATGATTATTATTATCATTACTAATATGACGTCTGGAGACATAAGACACTTACCAATTTTAATGTGTACCTGCATGCCAGCACAGTATGTAAGTTTATTTAGGTACAGGTATACATAAGTATAATTATCAGAGTATATATAAAATATGAAATAACTTTTAAAAACATTTGAAATTTTGGAGTTTCCAGACAAAATGGAGAGACTTAGTGCTTACTGAGCTCATGGAGAATGTAAACAAACAGGGTGGGGCACGGTGACCGTATTAGAAAGTCAGGTGGGGGAGCCGTATAGCGAGTTTTGGTCATAATTTGAAATGTCCGTATTAGCGGAACGCCGTAAAGTGAAACGCCGTAAAGCAGGGCCTTCCTGTATATGGACTTCAGTAAGGCTTTTGATAGAGTTCCACGCCAGAGGCTATTGAGGAAACTTAAGGCACATGGAATAGGAGGAGAATTTTTTTTCTGGGTAGAGGCATGGCTGACAAATAGGCAGCAGAGAGTTTTCATAAATGGGGAGAAATCAGAATGGGGGCACGTCACAGGCAGTGTTCCTCAAGGGTCAGTGTTTGGCCCGTTGCTGTTCGCAGTTTACATAAACGACATAGATGAGGGAATAAATAGCAACATAAGTAAATTTGCTGATGACACCAAAATAGGCCGTCCAATTAATTGTAATGAGGACACTTGAGCACTCCAGGATGATTTGAATAGACTGATGCAATGGTCGGAGAAGTGGCAGATGCAGTTTAATATTGACAAATGCAAAGTTCTAAATGTTGGACAGTTAAATAACCATGCCACATATAAACTAAATAATATAGGTCTTAATACTACTGATTGCGAAAAGGATTTAGGAGTTCTGGTAAGTAGTAATCTAAAACCAAGACAACAGTGCATTAGTGTTCAAAATAAAGCTAACAGAATTCTTGGCTTCATATCTAGAAGTATAAATAATAGAAGTCCTCAGGTTGTTCTTCAACTCTATATATCCTTGGTTAGGCCTCATTTAGACTATGCTGCTCAGTTCTGGTCACCGTATTACAGAATGGATATAAATGCTTTGGAAAACCTACAGAGGAGGATAACAAAGATGATCCCATGTATCAGAAATCTTCCCTGTGAGGATAGACTGAGGGCCCTGAATATGCACTCTCTCGAAAGGCGTAGAATTAGAGGGGATATGATCAAGGTGTATAAATGGAAAACAGGAATAAATAAAGGGGATGTAAATAGCGTGCTGAAAATTTGCAGCCAAGACAGAACTTGCAGCAATGGTTTCAAGTTGGAAAAATTCAGATTCAGGAAGGATATAGGAAAGCATTGGTTTGGTAATAGAGTTATGGATGAGTGGAACAAACTCCTGAGTACAGTTATTCAGGCTAAAACATTGTGAAGTTTTAAAAATAAGTTAGATAAATACATGAGTTGGTGTGAGTTGGACCTGACTAGCTTGTGCTGCTGGGTCTGGTGCTGTGCTCCTTCCTTGAGTGGAGGTGACCAGACTGGGTGGGTCATTGGGCTAATCTAGGGGGGGTGGGTCATTGGTCTAATCCAGGGGGGACATGGACCTGCTCTGCATGGGTCAGTAGGCCTGTTGCAGTGTTCCTTATGTTCTTATATAAGAAAGTTTCTAAGGAACTTGCCAGATATATACAAAGAGTGGAAAACAGGGGGTAAGGAACAAGAAAAGGAAGAAAGAGCAGATAAAGGTGAAAATCAAGGAGTGGAAATAAGAGTGGAAAACATTCAGAGCAAGTTGGAAACAAATAAAACATGGGTACATAACATAGAGGAAAGGGAAAGGGAGGAAGAGAAAGCTAGAGCAAGAACAAACAATAATGAAAAAAAGGGAGGAAATAAACCTAGATGAAAGAGAAAAAGAGAACCCAGATCAGGTGGCAGAACATGGGAAAGACACACAATCAGTAAAGATAGGCATTTGCAGATACTATGCTAAAGGTATGTGCCTATATGGCAGAGATTGCTGGAATAAACACACCAGAAAATGTGCCAACATGTTGAGGAAGTGACAGTGTCATTTCAACAACGAGTACAGGTACTGTACTTCCATCCAGTAATGTGTAAAGCTTCAATGCAGTCCAGAGAATGAGAAAATTAGAACAGGAACAAACGAAAACGAGCAAAGGGAAGAAATTTGCCTAGAAGAAAGTGAACAACGGAACTCAGATCAGGTGGCAGAACTTAGGAACGAAACAGAATTAATAAATATAGGTAGTCAGAACATTTGCAGTTACTATGCTAAAGGTATGTGCCTATATGACAGAGATTGTTGGAATAAACACACCAGAAAATGTGCGAACATGTTGAGGAAGGAAAAGTGTCATTTCAAAAAGAGTGCAGGTACTTCCATCCAGTAATGTGTAAAGCTTCAATGCAGTCCAGAGAATGTTGTGACTTGCGCTGCCCAGACCATCATGTAAAAGGAATGCAGCACTACAGAGTTAGCAGAGAAAGGGAAAATGAACAGCATTCTTTTTTAGACAAAAAGAGAAAAGATCAAAACAAAGGAAGGGACAAACAGGGGGAATGGTACAGAGAGGACAGGTGGGTTCAAGGCCGAATAAGCAAACAAATGCGAAGCTAGTACTGGAGAAACCATGGGAGTGTACACCAGGGAACATACCAGGTAGTACACCACCAGTGGTACTAATGAAACACAAAACGAGACAAAACATCCCACTTGGTAATTCCTACTTCATATTTGCAAATATACAGGGTTTGAAATCAAATAAAAATGACAAGGTTAGTTGTGTCAGTGGGCTCCTGACAGAAGCGAATGCCATGTTTGGAGCATTTACAGAAACACATACAAGGGATGTTTTGGACGGAGACCTCTTCAAGGGGGGCTCCTTGGCGTGAAGAGGCTCTTGGTCTGAGGAATTAGACCTGTCGGTCTCCTTCCTCAGACCGAACCTAATTACCCCCAATCCCCCCTTCCCTATCCCATCCTCCCCTTTTCCCTTTCCTCCTCCCCCTCCGCACTCCTCCCTTTTGCCCTTCCTCTTTTTGGCCTTTGGGATTTTTCGTATAGGCGCGCTAGTTCCTAGGTAGGGGAAAGGGTACCGGGGTCCATCCCATTCTGTTGAGGTTCTTGACAGTGGCGTAGTTTGCCGTGGAATCTGGATCACCTGGGGATGTCCCGATCCCTCTCCGGTATCCCGGAGAGTGGCTTTGGGTGTCTTTCGGGCGACAGGTGTGTCTCTGGAAGCCACCTTTCGGATTCCGGGGGTGGTGGCTGAAGGAGGTATGCTTTGTGGTGGATATCCGGCTGCCCTCTCTTTTGTCAACCGAGGTAGCTCGGCAGATGTGAGGTTGCTATCCCGGATTGCTGGTTTACTGGCATGATGGGTAGAGTATGGCACAGGTTCCATGCTGCATCTATGCTACTTGTGGTGCTGAGATCCTCTTGGGTGTGGAGGGAGATTTCTGGCCCTTTCATTCCTCCTAGGAACTATCCCTTCCCGGTCCCCCCTTTTTTTTATTCTTTTTTTATTTTTATTTTCTTTTCTTCTTTCTTTTTTTTTCTTAAAAACAAAAAGAAAGAAGTAACCTAACCATGGAGAACCCAATCCATGAACCTGGTACCCCCGGGCCCCTTCTTGATACCGCACCCCGTTCTGACCCCGCCTCGTCTTTGGATCACTTTGGACACTCCTCGTGCCTCTGTACCTCTTGCCGGTGCCGTTTCCTCACCCGCTTCAGGTACTGAGGTCTTGACTGACTCCTTTGATTTATCTGACCTCCGCTCTCCTTTGACTATGCTTCCAGCCTCTCCCTCTACGGTGCAGCAATTTTCGAATTGCCAGCCCATTCCACATCGGACCGACTCTGGTCCCACTTCTAAATGCCAACGACATTTACCTGCTGATGATACTTCTCCACCTTCTCGTTCTTCTCAGAAAAGATCGACTCGTCCTGCACTCCCTTTCCACGCTCAGTTTCAGACTGCGCAATGGACTAAATTCTTCACTTTACGACTGACTTCCTCTACCGCCTTTCTTTCCGACCACAGTATTGGCAAGGCACTCCTATGCCATGTTGGTAAAGATATTTCTTTTCATGCTCTTAAGAGCGGTATGCGCATCATCATGGTACAGAAGGCTACCCAAGCTCATGATCTTTCTCTTCTTTCCCATATTGATACTGTTCCTGTCACTATTGAAAAACATCTTTCCCTCAATTCTTGTAGTGGTACCGTCATTCTGCCCCATACCATAGTTCAACAAAATTTCCAGACATATGGCAATGACATTCTTGAACAGCTGGAACTCCAAGATCTCCCAATCCTCAAGGTAGACACTTATGTTCTTCCTGCCCGTGGGCGGAGACGATACCCTAGCAATGTGGCTCGTTTAACTTTTGACAGCCGTGAACTCCCATCCTCAGTTTATGTAGCAGGACATCGGTTACAAGTTTGAAAGGTGATCCCTGCACCGCAACAGTGTAGAAATTGCTGGTGATTTGGCTATCCAGCAAAATATTGCAGATCCATAGCCGAATGCACAGTCTGTGGTGCCAATGACCATTCTAATACGTCTTGCAATCGACCTCCCTCTTGCCTTAATTGTCATGAGGCTCACCCTTCGTACTCTTACCGTTGCCAAGTCTACTTAAATGAGTGGGAAATCCGTTACCTCAAAGAGGCAGAAGGTCTCCCTTATGCCATGGTAGTTTCTCATCTCCGTCTCCAAGGGGGACTACCTCGTGTTTCTTATTCCTGTGTTTCAAAACGTCCCCCACTTCTGAGGTCCCATCTTCTGCAACCTCCTCTGTGGTTACCTCTCCCATAGTCACTACTGTATCTAATTCTTTTGCTGTCCTAGGCTCAGACATCCCTACTTCAATGAGCCTCAGTTTGTTCTCGCTTCTTCGTGTTCTCCCTCACAAGCCTCAGTATCGACGAGACCTCGTACGACACCTCGTCCCAATCGTCCCTCTACTTCTCAGAAGCCAAAAAAAGTCCTTTAACCCCTCCTTCCCTTCTTCCACCTCCTCATTTTACCTTCCCTGTCTCTGTACCGGGTTCTTCCCCTCTCACTGGCTCTGTTACAAGTGTAGAGGTTCACCCTCCTCCTCGTACTATACCTACCTCCTCTGTTCCCTCCCAAGTTTCTTCCTCTTCTGCCACCTCCCAGGTTTCTGCCTCTTCTGTCCCCTTCCACGCTTCTTCTCCAGTTCCCTCCACCCTTTCGCCCCCCCTACCTTGGTACAGTCCATTACAGTTCCAATATTTACTCATCCTCCTCCTACCATCTCCAGTATTGTCTCCCATACGACGTCTCTGAATTCCGAAACACTTGAAGCAATCTCTGAATATATTGCAGAGACCAAACCACCAATGGACACTGATCCACCCTCTGTTCCTTCTCTCCCCTCTCCTCCATCTGCGCAACTCCTTTCTTCACAGCACACCATTCCTTTGCTGCTTGAACGTTTTCCGCTGCCTCCGCATGTGGACTTTTCTAACCCCTCTAGTCCGTAGGAACCCTTACCTGCGGATTTCAAGTATCTTTATCATTGCCAATCATGGCCTATTTACAGTGGAATATACACTGTCTCAGGGGTAATCGGGGTGAGCTTCAGATGTTACTCTCCCAGTTTTCCCCTGTTGGTGTTTGCTTACAGGAACCAAAATTACACTCTGCTGTTATCTCTCCCATCTCAGGCTATAATTTATTGTATTCTTCAGATCCTTTTCCTGATGGGACCTTTAATGAAAGTGCCCTTCTTCTACACACTGATATTCCATACCATCAGCTATTTGTTCGTACAGTATGGCCCCACTTATACGGCTGGTTAGGTTCCAGGCTGTCGCCGGAAAGCAGACATCGCCTGAAGGCAGAACTCCATTTTTTTCCGTTTATAAATGCATATAAATGCCAGACAACAAGTTTACACTAAATTATATTAAGTTAGTAATAGAACCAGGCATTAAAAACACACAAAGTAAAATACAGTCACAGTAAATTCATTACTTATCTTAAAGTATTTGTAATCTTAATGTAGGGAGAGAGGTGAGTAGTACTTATTTGTAAGAAGTCAGGTGCAGGTAGCCCAGGTGTAGGTAGCACTGGCTCCCCGTCTCATACTTAATATACGATATTTAAAACATCCCAGAGAGGTAAAATGCACATACAGTACACTCATTATTTACCTTAAAATATGTGTAGTCTTAATATAGTAAGAGAGGTGAGTAGTATTTATTTGTATAAAGTCAGTGTAGGTAGCCAGTAGGTGTAGCCTGCCTGGGCTACACCTACCGGCTACCTACACTGTGGCCCAGAGTTATATTATTAACATCGACATGCCTTGTTCACTGAATTTAATCATTTCTAATAACTACCTTTAGATGCCATCATAAACGAAGGTAGAAGTAATGAATAATTCATGCCGAAAATTGTAAACAAAAGCGTAGTGGGGGAGTGGCTGGGCCAAACGCAGATTCATTCACGTTTTCTCTGATGGCTGAACAGAGAAAACGTAATGTTGTCCCTCCACCCGGCCCAACAAGTATTATTATCAGAGCATATAAAATATGCAATAAATGCCAGACAACAAGTTTACACTAACATATATTAAGTTAGCAATGGAAATAGGCATTAAAAACACAATAAAAGGTAAGATACACACAGAGTACACTTATTACTCACCTTAAAATATTAATATTAATATTAATATTAATATATAGGTAGTAGGTTGGTAGACAGCAACCACCCAGGGAAGTACTACCGTCCTGCCAGATGACTGTGAAACAGAAACCTGTAACTGTTTTGCATGATGGTAGGATTGCTGGTGTCTTTTTCTGTCTCATAAACACGCTAGATAACAGGGATATCTTGCTACTCCAACTTACACTTTGGTCACACTTCACAGACATGCACATGCATATATATATACATACATCTATGTTTTTCTCCTTTTTCTACATAGCTCTTGTTCTTCTTTATTTCTTCTATTGTCCATGGGGAAGTGGAAAAGAATCTTTCCTCCGTAAGCCATCCGTGTCGTATGAGGCGACTAAAATGCCGGGAGCAATGGGCTAGTAACCCCTTCTCCTGTAGACATTTACTAAAAAAGAGAAGAAGAAAAACTTTATAAAACTGGGATGCTTGAATGTGCGTGGATGTAGTGCAGATGACAAGAAACAGATGATTGCTGATGTTATGAATGAAAAGAAGTTGGATGTCCTGGCCCTAAGCAAAACAAAGCTGAAGGGGGTAGGGGAGTTTCGGTGGGGGGAAATAAATGGGATTAAATCTGGAGTATCTGAGAGAGTTAGAGCAAAGGAAGAGGTAGCAGTAATGTTGAATGATCAGTTATGGAAGGAGAAAAGAGAATATGAATGTGTAAATGCAAGAATTATGTGGATTAAAGTAAAGGTTGGATGCGAGAAGTGGGTCATAATAAGCGTGTATGCACCTGGAGAAGAGAGGAATGCAGAGGAGAGAGAGAGATTTTGGGAGATGTTAAGTGAATGTATAGGAGCCTTTGAACCAAGTGAGAGAGTAATTGTGGTAGGGGACCTGAATGCTAAAGTAGGAGAAACTTTTAGAGAGGGTGTGGTAGGTAAGTTTCGGGTGCCAGGTGTAAATGATAATGGGAGCCCTTTGATTGAACTTTGTATAGAAAGGGGTTTAGTTATAGGTAATACATATTTTAAGAAAAAGAGGATAAATAAGTATACAAGATATGATGTAGGGCGAAATGACAGTAGTTTGTTGGATTATGTATTGGTAGATAAAAGACTGTTGAGTAGACTTCAGGATGTACATGTTTATAGAGGGGCCACAGATATATCAGATCACTTTCTAGTTGTAGCTACACTGAGAGTAAAAGGTAGATGGGATACAAGGAGAACAGAAGCATCAGGGAAGAGAGAGGTGAAGGTTTATAAACTAAAAGAGGAGGCAGTTAGGGAAAGATATAAACAGCTATTGGAGGATACATGGGCTAATGAGAGCATAGGCAATGGGGTCGAAGAGGTATGGGGTAGGTTTAAAAATGTAGTGTTAGAGTGTTCAGCAGAAGTTTGTGGTTACAGAAAAGTGGGTGCGGGAGGGAAGAGGAGCGATTGGTGGAATGATGATGTAAAGAGAGTAGTAAGGGAGAAAAAGTTAGCATATGAGAAGTTTTTACAAAGTAGAAGTGATGCAAGGAGGGAAGAGTATATGGAGAAAAAGAGAGAGGTTAAGAGAGTGGTGAAGCAATGTAAAAAGAGAGCAAATGAGAGAGTGGGTGAGATGTTATCAACAAATTTTGTTGAAAATAAGAAAAAGTTTTGGAGTGAGATTAACAAGTTAAGGAAGCCTAGAGAACAAATGGATTTGTCAGTTACAAATAGGAGAGGAGAGTTATTAAATGGAGAGTTAGAGGTATTGGGAAGATGGAGGGAATATTTTGAGGAATTGTTAAATGTTGATGAAGATAGGGAAGCTGTGATTTTGTGTATAGGGCAAGGAGGAATAACATCTTGTAGGAGTGAAGAAGAGCCAGTTGTGTGTGTGGGGGAAGTTTGTGAGGCAGTAGGTAAAATGAAAGGGGGTAAGGCAGCCAGGATTGATGGGATAAAGACAGAAATGTTAAAAGCAGGTGGGGATATAGTTTTGGAGTGGTTGGTGCAATTATTTAATAAATGTATGGAAGAGGGTAAGGTACCTAGGGATTGGCAGAGAGCATGCATAGTTCCTTTGTATAAAGGCAAAGGGGACAAAAGAGAGTGCAAAAATTATAGGGGGATAAGTCTGTTGAGTATACCTGGTAAAGTGTATGGTAGAGTTATTATTGAAAGAATTAAAAGTAAGACTGAGAATAGGATAGCAGATGAACAAGGAGGCTTTAGGAAAGGTAGGGGGTGTGTGGACCAGGTGTTTACAGTGAAACATATAAGTGAACAGTATTTAGATAAGGCTAAAGAGGTCTTTGTGGCATTTATGGATTTGGAAAAGGCGTATGACAGGGTGGATAGGGGGGCAATGTGGCAGATGTTGCAGGTGTATGGTGTAGGAGGTAGGTTACTGAAAGCAGTGAAGAGTTTTTACGAGGATAGTGAGGCTCAAGTTAGAGTACATAGGAAAGAGGGAAATTATTTCCCAGTAAAAGTAAGCCTTAGACAAGGATGTGTGATGTCACCGTGGTTGTTTAATATATTTATAGATGGGGTTGTAAGAGAAGTAAATGCGAGGGTCTTGACAAGAGGCGTGGAG
The DNA here is from genome assembly GCF_038502225.1 of Cherax quadricarinatus. Lineage (NCBI taxonomy): Eukaryota > Metazoa > Arthropoda > Malacostraca > Decapoda > Parastacidae > Cherax > Cherax quadricarinatus. The sequence goes on from NC_091338.1 coordinate 28,241,423, forward strand.
TTAAAAGATAAAGAATCACACATAAAGTGGGAGTTGTCACAGTTGCTCTTTGCTGATGACACTGTGCTCTTGGGAGATTCTGAAGAGAAGTTGCAGAGATTGGTGGATGAATTTGGTAGGGTGTGCAAAAGAAGAAAATTAAAAGTGAATACAGGAAAGAGTAAGGTTATGAGGATAACAAAAATATTATGTGATGAAAGATTGGATATCAGATTGGAGGGAGAGAGTATGGAGGAGGTGAATGTATTCAGATATTTGGGAGTGGACGTGTCAGCGGATGGGTCTGTGAAGGATGAGGTGAATCATAGAATTGATGAGGGGAAAAGGGTGAGTGGTGCACTTAGGAGTCTGTGGAGACAAAGAACTTTGTCCTTGGAGGCAAAGAGGGGAATGTATGAGAGTATAGTTTTACCAACACTCTTATATGGGTGTGAAGCATGGGTGATGAATGTTGCAGCGAGGAGAAGGCTGGAGGCAGTGGAGATGTCATGTCTGAGGGCAATGTGTGGTGTGAATATAATGCAGAGAATTCGTAGTTTGGAAGTTAGGAGGAGGTGCGGGATTACCAAAACTGTTGTCCAGAGGGCTGAGGAAGGGTTGTTGAGGTGGTTTGGACATGTAGAGAGAGAATGGAGCGAAACAGAATGACTTCAAGAGTGTATCAGTCTGTAGTGGAAGGAAGGTGGGGTAGGGGTCGGCCTAGGAAAGGTTGGAGGGAGGGGGTAAAGGAGGTTTTGTGTGCGAGGGGCTTGGACTTCCAGCAGGCGTGCGTGAGCGTGTTTGATAGGAGTGAATGGAGACGAATGGTTTTTAATACTTGACGTGCTGTTGGAGTGTGAGCAAAGTAACATTTATGAAGGGGTTCAGGGAAACCGGCAGGCCGGACTTGAGTCCTGGAGATGGGAAGTACAGTGCCTGCACTCTGAAGGAGGGGTGTTAATGTTGCAGTTTAAAAACTGTAGTGTAAAGCACCCTTCTGGCAAGACAGTGATGGAGTGAATGATGGTGAAAGTTTTTCTTTTTTGGGCCACCCTGCCTTGGTGGGAATCGGCCAGTGTGATAATAAAAAAAAAAATATTAATGTGTGAGAGGTGAGTGGCAGGGTGTTTATTGAATAACATCAAAATGGCACACCATCATCCTCTAACTTGGCACTTAAAGCAAGAAGCTCACGACTTCTCTTTTTATTACAGCTAACCTTAGATGCCATCGTCAATGAGAGCCAACTAGTTGAGACAATGTAAGAACACAAACTGAACAGGTAGCGGACAATCACTTGGTCAGGCGAAATAATTGCGTATTAATATGTGTCTACTTTTAGTTCATTCACGTCCATTTGTAAGAGTTTGTAAAACATTTACCTCAATATTTTTTTATTTTAATAATAATAATTACCTCACTATACAAATACTCTTACATTGTGTACAAGTTGTACAAGTTAGTTCAGCAACAGCAACACACCATTTTTAGAGTGAATGAAGATAATAATATTAATAATAATAATAATAATAATAATAATAATATTATTATTATTATTAATATTAATTATAATAATAATAATATTATTATTAATAATAATGATAATAATAATAATAATAATTATTATTATTATAAAAAGCACTAAACCCACAAGGGTCATGAATTACTATACCTAGAGTAAAGGCATACAAAAAGAATATTTTTCTACAGTTACCCCCCAGTGTTTGACTAGAGAAAACGTAATTCTTCCCACACTACCTACCTGGAGTTTACCTGGAGAGAGTTTCGGGGGTCAACGCCCCCGCGGCCCGGTCTGTGACCAGGCCTCCTACACAGCTGCATTGTAAACAAATCTCATATTTACATCAATTTTTATTATGAGTGTATGTATCATGTTTATATGCTATGTAATGGGTTTGATATATAATTTTGAGGAAAGTATCATAGATGGATTAATGAAAATGCCTATTTTGATGTAAAATAAAACATTTAGTGTGCCCAAGAGTGATTATTATTACATAGTATTGGCGTCATGAGTAGAGAGAGACTTAGCGATTTTAATGTCTACCTGCACACCAGCACAGTGTGTAAGTATATTTAGGTACAGGTACACATAAGTATAATTATCAGAGTATGTATAAAATATGCAGTAACTTTTAAACACTTGAAATTTTGGAAAGTTTCCTGACATAATAGATATGGTCACGGAAAATGTAAACAAACTGGGTGGGGGCGCCGTATTTAAAAGACCGCTTGCCATATAGCAAATTTTGGTCATAATCTGACATCGCCGTATTAGTGGAACGCCATAAGGCGAAACGCTGTAAAGCAGGGCCTTACTGTACTTCGCTGCATTACACAGCAGCCCGTATCCACTTGCATAGGTAGTATACACTCTGTTCTTTATATCTCTCTCCTTCTCGGGCATTATCTATTCCAGATATTGCCTTTCTTGTTTCGTCATTACCACCACCGATCCTGTTACTTGGCGATTTTAATGCCCATCATTTCCTCTGGGGGGGGGTCTCACTGTGATTCCCGTGGCATTCAGTTAGAGGCTTTTCTTGCCACCCACCCCCTCCATGTTTTAAATACAGGTACTCACACCCATTTTGATCCTCGGACTCACACTCTCTCTTGCATCGATCTCTCAGTCTGCTCTTCCTCCGCCGCATTAGATTTCACCTGGTCTGTTCTCCCGGATTTACATGACAGCAATCATTTCCCAATTATTCTTACTTCCCCTTCATATTCACCACCTCTTCGTATCCCACGCTGGCAATTTGATCAGGCAAATTGGAACCTTTACTCACAACTAGCTGTTTTTAGTGAGGTTACTTCTTCATCCTCCATTGATGAGCTTTTACACCTCTTCTTGTCCTCCGTTTTAACCACAGCTTCTCATTCTATACCCCAAACTTCGGGCATGCATTCTCAGAAATGCGTGACTTGGTGGTCTCCTGCTTGTGCTCATGCAGTACGTTTGAAACGCGCTGCATGGGGCAGGTACCGGTACAATAGAACCATTAAGAGACTTCTTGATTTTAAGCAGAAGCGTGCGATTGCTCGCCATGTCATCCGTGGCGCTAAACGCACTTGCTGGCGAGATTATGTCTCCACCATCACCTCTGCTTCCTCTATGAGTGCAGTCTGGAAAAAAGTGCAAAAACTGAGTGGTAAATATTCTCCTGACCTGGCTCCTGTTCTCTGGGTTGCCAGTGTTGATATAGCAAACCCACTAGATGTTGCCAATGAAATTGGCACTCATCTGGTCCGTATTTCTCAGGGGCTCCATCTATGCCCCTCGTTTCTTTCCTCAAAGTCTGCCAGAGAGTTAGCACCCTTGGAGTTTTCTTCTCTTAGAGAAGAACAGTATAATGTGCCTTTTACACTTCAAGAACTGGAGGCAACACTCTCAGCTTGCCGATCATCGGCAGCTGGGCCTGACGACATTCATATTCGTATGCTACAACATTTACATCAGTCAGCCCTTGCAGTCCTATTATGCCTTTTCAATCTTATTTGGTCACAAGGAGTTCTTCTACAGCTGTGGAAATCTGCCATTGTTCTCCCTTTCCGCAAACCAGGCACTACGGGACATGAAGCCTCCCACTATCGTCCCATTGCTCTTACCAGTGCAGTTTGCAAAGTGATGGAACGCCTGGTAAATAGATGTTTAGTGTGGTATTTAGAGACACAACAGTCCCTCCACTCGTCAATATGGTTTTCGTAAGGGACGTTCTACCATAGACCCCCTTACTACACTTGGATACGTATGTTCGTAATGCCTTCGCGAATATCCACTCAGTTATTGCCATATTTTTTGACCTTGAGAAGGCATATGACACAACTTGGAGGTATAATATTTTGGCCCAAGCCCACTCCTTAGGCCTCTGAGGCAATCTACCATCCTTCCTTAAGAACTTTTTAACTGACAGACATTTCCGTGTTCGGGTTAATAATGTGCTCTCTCCGGACTTTATCCAAGCTGAAGGTGTCCCCCAGGGATGTGTTCTTAGCACAACACTTTTTCTCCTTGCTATTAATGATTTGGCCTCTAGTCTTCCATCAAATATTTGGTCATCACTCTATGTTGATGACTTCGCTATTGCCTGTGCAGGCGCTGACTGTCACCTCATTACAGTTTCTCTCCAGCATGCGGTCGACTGTGTTTCCAATTGGGCCACCACACATGGGTTTAAATTTTCCAGCACTAAAACCCACCAAATTACTTTCACTAGACGCTCTGTCATCTCTGATCATCCATTGTACCTCTATGGCTCTCGTATCCCTGAAGGTGATACAATCAAGTTTCAGGGCCTCCTCTTTGACTGTAGGTTATCCTGGAAACCTCACATTACCACTCTGAAGGCAACTTGTCACAGCCGGCTGAACCTTCTTAAAACCCTTGCTCATCTTTCATGGGGAGCTGATCGTCGAACCCTCCTTCGCCTACATTCCACCCTCATTTTATCGAAACTTGATTATGGTGACCAGATCTATTCAGAGGCATCTCCTGCTACTCTCTCTAGCCTTAACCCCATTCATCACCAAGGATTACGTTTACACCTTGGTGCTTTTCGCTTTTCCCCTGTTGAGAGCCTCTATGCAGAAGCGAACGTTCCATCCTTATCCGGTCGCCGTGATGCCCATTGCCTTCGCTACTATGTACGCTCTCTTGATCTCCGCAATCCTTCCATTTATAGAATGGTCACTGATATTAGTAGACATTCTTTATTTGTTCGCCGCCCCTTTTTACTCCGTCCCTTCTCTCTTCGCCTTCATTCGCTCTTGTCTTCTCTTCAATTACCACCTTTCTATGTTCATGTAGCATCTCACTTTTTCCTACCCCCTGGGAAGTTCCAGCTGTTCAAGTCTGTTCTTTCTCTCTCCCTTGCTCGAAAGCCCAACTGTCTATGGTCGCTTCCCGCTCTCTTTTTCTTGACCACTTCCACTCTCATTCTCATGCCATTGCTGTGTAAACAGATGGCTCTAAGTCTTCTGACGGCATAGGATTCGCAGCAGTGTTTCCGGACAGCGTCGTACGAGGGCATTTACTATCTTCGGCTAGTATTTTTACTGCTGAATTGTATGCCATCCTTGCAGCACTTATCCGTATTGCATCTATGCCTGTGTCACCATTTGTGGTTGTCTCAGACTCCCTTAGCGCTTTACAGGCTATACAGAAATTTGATACACCTCACCCCTTAGTCCTCCGTATCCAACTTTGGCTACGCCGTATCTTTACCAAGCATAAAGATATTGTTTTTTGTTGGGTCCCTGGTCATGTTGATGTACAGGGCAATGAACAGGCAGACACTGCTGTGCGGTCAGCAGTACATGACCTACCAGTTTCATATAGAGGTATTCCATTTACGGACTATTATGCTGCAGTATCTTCCCACCTTCACACCCGTTGAAAACAACGTTGGTCTACTATGCTCGGTAACAAACTTCAATCTATTAAACCGAGTATAGGTTACTGGCTGTCTTCTTATCACCAGTGTCGAGGTTGGGAGACTACTCTCTCCCATCTTCGCATTGGCCATACTGGTCTTACTCATGGATATCTCATGGAGAGGCACCCTGCATTTCTCTGTGAGAATTGCCAGGCTCCATTATCAGTCAGCTACATTCTGTTGGGCTGCCCACTTTATCAACGAGCATGCAGAATTTACCTCCGTCGTCGTCTTCGCTCCGCTGCTCTCTCTTTACCTTCTCTTCTCGCTGATGGACCCACCTTTCATCCGGACTCTCTCATTGACTTTTTGACAACTGACTTCACAAATTCTGATACCTTCAGCCCTTTCTACCTCAATCTATTGCTACCCTCTACCCCCGTACTATCCCCTGCCCCGCTGTTTTCTGTAACCTACTGATCATCCCTCCTCCCTTCTGCCACCCAATACCCTCGCTTCCTTCCCTACCCTGCAGCGCTGTATAGCCCTTGTGGCTTAGCGCTTCTTTTTGATTATAATAATAATAATTTGGATGGAGAGTTAAAGATAGAAAACTACAACATGTATAGATGTGATAGAATCAATAGGTCACAGGGAGGAGTAGGAATCTATGTAAAGGATACTTTCTGTTACACAGAAGTGCTGAATTCTACGAATGATATAGTAGAAATTCTAGGCATTAAAGTTGAAAATAGAAATTTGGTAATTATCCTAGTATACAAACCACCATCGGCAACTGCTGAGGAATTCACAGATCAGTTAAGTAAGATAGATAGCTATCTGGATAGGCTAGAAAGTCCTACACCAAATATTTTACTCCTTGGAGATTTTAATCTCCCTCATGTAAAATGGAAGATGGCACAACGTAATGTTATACCAGAAATATCCCCGGGAAGCACCCTGGCTCAACAGGTACATACCAGGGAAATAATGAGGTTTTGTGAAAAGTACTCTTTAAACCAACAGGTAATTGATCCCACTAGAAATGAAAATACCCTGGATTTGATATTCACAAACAATGAGGAACTGATCAGAGACATAACAGTTTCCAAAACTATTTACTCTGATCATAACATCATAGAGGTTCAAACTAGTATTAACTCAGGGGTAGGAAACTGCATCGCTAAAGTTAGAGACAGGATGTTCAGTAAGTTTAATTTTAACAACCATAGAATTAACTGGGAAAAAAATAAACCAAGAGCTATCAGACATACCCTGGGAATCAGATATGAGCGACCTAAATCCCCACCAGTGCCTAGAGAAGCTGAATACAGAAGCATACAAAGTATGTATGAAACATGTACCATTGAGGAAACCCAGAGGAAGATCAGATATAGAGAGAGAACGTAGGAGATGGTACAGAAGAAGAAAACAGGTTACTGAACTGCTTAAAAACACAAATATGCTACAACAGAGGAAAGATAGACTTAGCAGAGAGATCACTGAATTAGAGCAAAAACTTAGGATGTCATACCTCACAGAAGAAGTACCAAGGGAACAAAAGGCCATACAGGATATTGCAAGAAACCAAAAATATTTCTATTCCTACACAAAATCCAAGCTAAGAACTACCTGTAGAACTGGACCACTACTGAGAGGAGACTCGTATACTGACGATGAACAGGAAATGAGTGAAATCCTAAAAGAACAGTATGAGTCAGTGTTCAGCAACCCACTAAATGACAGCGAGGTAGAAAATGCAGAAATATTTTTCACTCCAGAAGAAGGCCGCACAGACCAAATAACTGACATTATTACGAATCCCATAGATTTTGAAAAAGAAATGGAAAACATGCCCACTCACTCAGCACCTGGACCACATTCATGGAATGCTCTATTTTTAAAGAAGTGCAAAGTACCACTAGCACAAGCCCTCAGTATTCTTTGGAGAAAGAGCTTAGATCTAGGTGAAATACCGGAGGCCTTTAAGAGTGCAGACATAACTCCTTTGCACAAGGGAGGCAGTAGAGCACTAGCTAAAAATTACAGACCAGCAGCCCTAACCTCTCAAATCATAAAAAATCTTCGAAAGAGTGATGAGACGGCAGGTTACAAATTTCATGGACCAGCACAACCAACATAACCTGAACCAGCATGGTTTTAGAGCAGGACGATCATGTCTGTCACAGCTGCTGAACCATTATGACAGAATTACGGAGGCACTGGAAGACGACCAAAACGCAGATGTGATTTACACAGATTTTGCAAAGGCATTTGACAAATGCGATCATGGAGTGATAGCGCACAAAATGAAGGCCATGGGCATTACGGGGAAGGTAGGCAGATGGATTTTCGGTTTCCTAACACAGAACACAAAAAGTAGTAGTGAACAGGGCAAGATCCAGCATCAGCGAGGTCAAAAGCTCATTGCCCCAAGGCACTGTCCTGGCACTTCTGCTGTTCCTCATCCTCATACCAGACATAGACAAAAACACCCGGCACACTTTTGTATCATCATTTGCAGATGACACTAAAATAAGCATGAAAGTCAGTACGGTAGAGGACACTGAAAAAGTACAGCAAGACATAAACAGGGTTTTCCAGTGGGCAGTGGAAAACAACATGACTTTCAATGGTGATAAGTTCCAGCTGCTTAGGTATGGAAAGAATGAAGAACTCAAAAGGAGCACTATATACAAAACTCAAGAGGGTCACCAAATAGAACATAAGGAACACATAAAAGACCTAGGAATAATTATGTCAGTGCACCTTTCTTTTAAAGACCATAACAAGACAAAGATCACGACAGCCTGGAAGATGACAGGGTGGGTATTGAGAACTTTCAAAACAAGGGAAACAATGCTGATGGTGACACTCTTCAAATCGCTAGTGCTCCCTCACTTAGAATATTGCTCAGTGCTGATGGCCCCGTTTAGGGCAGGAGAAATATCGGAGCTGGAACAGATACAAAGATCGTTTACAGCTTGCATTGAGCCAGTAAAGCACCTGAACTACTGGGAATGCCTGCAAGTCTTGAACATGTACTCATTGGAGTGGAGGAGAGAGAGGAACATGATAATATATACCTGGAAGGTGCTCGAGGGCTTGGTCCCAAATCTGCACACTGCCATAACAATATACTGGAGTGAGAGATATGGGAGGAAGTGTAAAATAAACCCAGTGAGGAGCAGGGGTGCAGTGGGGACAATAAGGGAACACTGTATCAACATCCTGGGTCCCAGACTTTTCAACATCTTACCAGAAGATATCAGAAACACTGCTGGAACAAGTGTTGAAGCCTTCTAGAGGAAACTAGACAAGTATCTTCACAAGGTGCCAGATCAACCAGGCTGTGATGGATATGTGGGGCAGCAGGCCTCCAGCAGCAACAGCCTGGTTGACCAGGCGAGCACCAGACGAGCCTGGCCCATGGCTGGACTCAGAGAGTAGATATACTCTCGAAATTCTTCAAAGGTATATCAAAGGCAAAGGTATGTTATGACCTGAGCTGCCCAGACCACCATATAAAAGGAACACAGCACTACAGAGAAAGCAGAGAAAAGGAAAATGAACAGCAATCTTTTTTAGACATAAAGAGAAACAATCGAACTGAAGAAAGAGACAAAAAGGGGGAATGGCACATAGAGGAGAGATGGTCAGCAAATGGGACACATCAAACCAGGCCTCAGCCCATCACTGCCGAATAAACAACCAAATGCAAAGTCAGTACTGGAGAAACCAAGGCTATGTGCACCAGGGGCCATACCAGGTAGTACATCACCAGTGATATTAATGAAACACAAAGCAAGACAAAACATCCCAAATGGTAATTCTTGCTTCATATTTGCAAATATTCAGGGCTTGAAATCAATCAAAGCGAAAAAGTTAGTTATGTCAGTGGGCTCCTATCAGAAGCGAATGCCATGTTTGGAACATTTACAGAAACACACATAAGGGATGTTTTGGACAGAGAGATAAAGATAGAAAACTATAACATGTATACATGTGATAGAATTAATAGGTCACAGGGAGGAGTAGGACTTTATGTAAAAGATATTTTTTGTTGCACACAAGTGCTGAACACCACGAATAATATGGTAGAAATCCTAGGCATCGGAGCTGAAAACAAGAATTTGGTAATTATCCTAATATGCAAACCACCAGCTAAGGAAGATAGATAGCTATCTGAATAGGCTAGAAAATCCCACACTAAATATTTTACTCCATGGAGATTTTAATCTCCCTTATGTAAAATAGAAGATGGTGTAACTTACTGTTATCTCAGAAATATCTCCGGGAAGCACCCTGACTCAACAGGCACAGACCAGGGAACTAATGAACTTTTATGAAAAGTATTCATTAACCCCTTCAGGGTCCAAGGCCAAAATCTGAAGTGGTGCTCCAGTGTCCAAGAAATTTTGAAAAAAAAAAAAAAAAAAATTTCTTACAGAATTAAAGAGCATATTTTTGTGAAGGTAATAAGACAAAAAAAAAATTCTGATCAGTACTTACTGAGATACAGTGCCAAGAAGTTTGTCCAAAATGATGTGGTGGCGGCAACAACATTGACGAATTCCATATACGCGCATTACATTATTTAGCGGCTTTTTAAGTTTTTTCTTTTCTTTTCCAATTTTTTTTCTATTCCTACTAACATTTGTGGCCTGAGAGACCAATACTGTATATAATGTATATATATAAACTCACTGTATTGAACACAATAACCACACTAAAGTTATTATCATATTATTGTTTACCACTGTTGTTTATTACAATAAACATGCACAAATCTTGTATAATACTAATGTTCTATCATATATTTACATATTTACAATCACTGGACATGGTTTTAGAACTGCTGGAGCTTGTGGAACTCCTTGAAACAAGGCACCATACACAGAGGCACCTTACATTCCTCACACATAAACCGAGTGTCTTTGCGTCTTTGTTGCCGTCGTTTTGTTTGTGCACAGACGATGCATCTCTTCTGAGTTGAAGGAAGCTGTATTATGAAATTATCACCTTCTCTCCTCAAATGCTTGGGTATATCCTGAGTAATTCGAGGACCTTGTTGTATAGCAGGTGTTCTTACCTGGTACTTCATTATGAGTTGTCTGACAACAGACAAACAAAATTCACCATATGGTGGTCTGTTGCCAGTCTTTATTTGGTACATATTATATGCATTGAGCATAGAAATGTCCATGAGATGGAAGAAAAGTTTCATGTACCACTTGTAACTCTTACGAACACAGTCAACAAAACCAATCTGCATGTCACATTTGTCAACCAAGCACATGTTTTGTGTATAATCAATCACTGTCACTTGTTTTCGAATACGTTCATTAGTCACTCGATCAACTTTGCCACTGTCTTGCATTTCATTACGGTGAATGGTTGTCAACAATGTGACATCTTGTTTGTCATGCCATCGTAATGCCATGATGTCATTGGCAGTAAACACCTGCATGTCATCACCACGAGCACCTGCGTTGAGCCTGGGCATATGTTTACGATTAGAACGCACTGTGCCACACACATCTGTCTTGTTCACTCGCATGAAATCGCTGAGTAATGGGCTTGTGTACCAGTTATCGGCATATAATGTATGCCCCTTACCAAGATAAGGTGCCATCATGTTTCTCACTACGTCACCTGAGATACCCAATAACATCTTGGTATCTTTCAATGTTTTACTTCCCGTGTATACAACAATATCCAACACCAGGCCACTGTCACAGTCACAGAGTACAAACAGTTTTATACCAAAGCGTTTCCTCTTGCTCGGTATATAATGCTTGAATGACAGTCTACCTTTGAACAAAATCAAAGACTCGTCAATTACAAGAATCTTGAATGGATAAAAGTGTATGCTGAACTTTTGTTTGAGATACATGAAAACATTTCTAATCTTGTATAATCTGTCACTTCTGTCAGGCCTGTTTTGTCAGAGAAGTGCAACATACGTAAGAGTAAGATAAACCTGTTCACTGGGATGATTTCACTGAAGACCGGGGTAGAAATTAGTCGATCTGTGGACCAGTATGCTTTTATATTATGCTTATAGACATGAGGCATAAGCATTATTGTTGCAAAAAGCAAATACATTTCTGCAACAGTCGTCTCTTTCCACCTGTGTAGTCTTGACTGTGGTGATATGATCGTATTTGCCATGGTGTACTCAAAATACTTATTACTTTCCCTGACAATAGTTTCCATCAATGGCTGGTCAAAGAATAATTCAAAGAATTCCAGTTCATTGGCCATGGTTCCAAGGGGACAAGTAGGTAGAATTCCACTTTGAGAGTCATCAAAGTGGTGAGGCTTGGGAACAAAATTGGGATTTTGCTGCCAATCCCACATACGGTTTGCTGGTGGATACTGGACATCATAGGCTGGTTGTGCGGGTGGTTGTGGTTGTGGTGGGCTGGTGGCTGATGCTCCGCTTTGTCCTTGAGCTGACGAGTCAGCAGTGTGGGTCCCAGCGTGGGCTGGTGAGTCACGCATGGCGGTGCCACTACCATCACCACTACCACCATCCACTGATGCCTGTGGTCTATCCATGCCAAGTGTAGCCACATCATCCTCACTATCACTACCTAAAACTGGTGTAGGGCCACGGGATGTACTCCGGGATGTACTCCGTCTCCTGGGCACAGCATAGGGTACACTACCCGAGCGCATGCGGCGGCGAACATACCGACGCTTCACTGGTGAATATGATTCCTCATTTCACTACTCGAATGATCGTTGAGCGCAATAAAATCACAATCCACGTCACTATCATCATCATTACTGAAGTCAGAGGCCTGGCCACACGAAAATATTAGCTTTCTCTTGTGTTGAGGAACAACCGACCGTGAGTCACGAGTGCCCACACCAGAGGTAGAAGGTTGAGGATCGTCAGGGTTTTCTGCACTATTATCGATATCCTGGTCATTCTTTTCGGTCACTAACTGATCAAAGCCGTAGAATTCGTCTTCATTTCCACTTCCATCAGTGTCAGAACTATCAGATAGGAAGAGGAGAGTCCCAATTTTCTGGGGAGTGAGAGCTGACTTGCGACGAGGCAGGTGAACAAGGGTAACTGAGCCGGCGTTCCCACAATGCTATGCGGGCGCCTAGATTTTTTGTTTATGGCGCACACCCACCATGCAGACCCGTTCTCTCACATGTAGGCCTATGAGCGCTTTCACGCTAAATTTGACGGCGCTAGAATTTTGGCGTAGATCTACGGTTTGGACACTCAACGTGAAGCCGTAGATCTATGGGACGGACCCTGAAAGGGTTAAACCAACAGATAATTGATTCCACTAGAAATGAAAATACCCTGGATATGATATTTACAAACAACAAGGAAATAATCAGAGACATAACAGTTACAATAACAATATACTCTGATCACAACATCAGGGCTAAGGAACTGCGTCACTAATGTTAGAGACGGGATGTTCAGTAAGTCTAATTTTAACAACCATAGAATTGACTGGGAAAAAAATAAACCAAGAGCTATCAGACATATCCTGGGAATCAGACATGAGCGACCTAAATCTCCACCAGTGCCTAGAGAAGCTGAATGCAGAAGCATACAAGGTATGTATGAAACACTTACCATTGAGGAAACCCAGAAGAAGATCAGATAGAGAGAGAGAGCATAGGAGATGGTAAAGAAGAAAACAGGTTGTTGAATTGCTTAAAAACACATATATGTTGCAACAGAAGGCTTTGCCGAGAGATCAGTGAATTAGAGCAAAAACTCGGGATGCCATACCTAACAGAAGAAGTACAAAGGGCCATACAGGACATTGCAAGAAACCTATAATATTTCTATTCCTATGCAAAATGCAAGCTAAGAACTACCTCTAGAATTGCACCACTACTGAGAGAAGATTCGTATACAGGTGCCTCTCAACATTCGCGTTTTCAACTTTCACGGGCTTCACACATTCACGAATTCCCAGCCGCCAAATATCCAGCTGCCAAATTCCCAGCCGCCAAATCATATTTAAGTTTCCTGCCACCCACGCATCCCTACTACCCTCCTTCCAACCCCCACAACTGGCAGCCAGCTCGCCTGCCACTCAGTGCGGTGAGTGTTTTGTTTATTATTTGCTATTAAACTACAGTATAAATAATGTCAACCCATTCATAACTGCACATTGGAATGGCTATTCAGAAAGGTATTGGGCAGTGACATTTGTTTACTCTTGAACACGTCAAAGAATTGAACATTTCTGCTACTGCTAATAATAATAATAATAATAATAATAATAATAATAATAATAATAATAATAATAATAATAATCATAATAATAATACGATAAAATTGAAGAAGGAATAAATAACAAAAAGGCACAATACCGTGACTGGAACGATAAACAAATAACCCACACATAAAAGAGAGAAGCTTACGACGACGTTTCGGTCCGACTTGGACCATTGACAAAGTCACACTAACAGAGGTGGAGCAGGACGGTGGGGATGCCCGGGTGTTGTGCATGTGTCATTTCATCCTGTCGGCATTATATACATTTCTTGTACTACTACTACTACCTCCACCTCTTCCTGCCTATATATAGCCGTCCTGCTCCACCTCTGTTAGTGTGACTTTGTCAATGGTCCAAGTCGGACCGAAACGTCGTCGTAAGCTTCTCTCTTTTATGTGTGGGTTATTTGTGTATTGAAGAAGGAAATTGTACAAAAATATGAGAGTTGAAGCAGTGGTGGAAGCATCGTGAGTCAGTTTGACTTTGTTAATGCTGGAGTGAGCATTAGCCTCAGTGCTCTTCCAAACATTTCAGAATAATTCATTGTGTTTGGTGCTTGTAGATTGAGTGCGACTGCAATGGTGGAGGCAGTGGTTGAGGTAGTGGTAGAGGCAGTGGTAGAGGCAGTGATTGAGGAAGTGGTTGAGACAGTGGTTGAAGCAGTGGTTGAGGCAGTGGTTGAGGCAGCGGTAGAGGCAGTGGTAGAGGCAGTGATTGAGGCAGTGGTTGAGGCAGTGGTTGAGGTAGTGGTAGAGGCAGTGGTTGAGGCAGTGATTGAGGAAGTGGTTGAGACAGTGGTTGAAGCAGTGGTTGAAGCAGTGGTTGAGGCAGTGGTTGAGGCAGTGGTAGAGGCAGTGGTAGAGGCAGTGATTGAGGCAGTGGTTGAGGCAGTGGTTGAGGTACTGGTAGAGGCAGTGGTAGAGGCAGTGGTTGAGGCAGTGGTTGAGGTAGTGGTAGAGGCAGTGGTAGAGGCAGTGATTGAGGAAGTGGTTGAGACAGTGGTTGAAGCAGTGGTTGAAGCAGTGGTTGAGGCAGTGGTTGAGGCAGTGGTAGAGGCAGTGGTTGAGGCAGTGGTGGAGGCAGTGGTTGAAGCAGTGGTAGAGGCAGTGATTGAGGCAGTGGTTGAGGCAGTGGTTGAGGCAATGGTTGAGGCATTGGTTGAGGCATTGGTTGAGGCAGTGGTAGAGGCAGTGGTTGAGGCAGTGGTTGAGGCAGTGATTGAGGCAGTGGTGGAGGCAGTGGTTGAAGCAGTGGTTGAGGCAGTGGTAGAGGCAGTGGTTGAGGCAGTGGTAGAGGCAGTGGTTGAGGCAGTGGTGGAGGCAGTGGTAGAGGCAGTGGTTGAGGCAGTGGTGGAGGCAGTGGTTGAAGCAGTGGTAGAGGCAGTGATTGAGGCAGTGGTTGAGGCAGTGGTTGAGGCAATGGTTGAGGCATTGGTTGAGGCATTGGTTGAGGCAGTGGTAGAGGCAGTGGTTGAGGCAGTGGTTGAGGCAGTGATTGAGGCAGTGGTGGAGGCAGTGGTTGAAGCAGTGGTTGAGGCAGTGGTAGAGGCAGTGGTTGAGGCAGTGGTAGAGGCAGTGGTTGAGGCAGTGGTGGAGGCAGTGGTTGAAGCAGTGGTTGAGGCAGTGGTAGAGGCAGTGGTTGAGGCAGTGGTAGAGGCAGTGATTGAGGCAGTGGTGGAGGCAGTGGTTGAAGCAGTGGTAGAGGCAGTGATTGAGGCAGTGGTAGAGGCAGTGGTTGAGGCAGTGGTAGAGGCAGTGATTGAGGCAGTGGTAGAGGCAGTGATTGAGGCAGTGGTTGAGGCAGTGGTTGAGGCAGTGGTTGAGGCAGTGGTAGAGGCAGTGGTTGAGGCAGTGGTTGAGGCAGTGATTGAGGCAGTGGTAGAGGCAGTGATTGAGGGAGTGGTTGAGACAGTGGTTGAAGCAGTGGTTGAAGCAGTGGTTGAGGCAGTGGTTGAGGCAGTGGTAGAGGCAGTGATTGAGGGAGTGGTTGAGGCATTGGTTGAGGCAGTGATTGAGGCAGTGGTAGAGGCAGTGATTGAGGGAGTGGTTGAGGTAGTGGTAGAGGCAGTGGTTGAGGCAGTGGTAGAGGCAGTGGTTGAGGCAGTGGTTGAGGCAGTGGTTGAGGCAGTGGTTGAGGCAGTGGTAGAGGCAGTGGTTGAGGCAGTGGTTGAGGCAGTGATTGAGGCAGTGGTAGAGGCAGTGGTTGAGGCAGTGGTTGAGGCAGTGATTGAGGCAGTGGTAGAGGCAGTGATTGAGGGAGTGGTTGAGACAGTGGTTGAAGCAGTGGTTGAAGCAGTGGTTGAGGCAGTGGTTGAGGCAGTGGTAGAGGCAGTGATTGAGGGAGTGGTTGAGGCATTGGTTGAGGCAGTGATTGAGGCAGTGGTAGAGGCAGTGATTGAGGGAGTGGTTGAGGTAGTGGTAGAGGCAGTGGTTGAGGCAGTGGTAGAGGCAGTGGTTGAGGCAGTGGTAGAGGCAGTGATTGAGGGAGTGGTTGAGACAGTGGTTGAAGCAGTGGTTGAAGCAGTGGTTGAACCAGTGGTTGAGGCAGTGGTTGAGGCAGTGGTAGGGTCAGTGGTTGAGGCAGTGGTTGAGGCATTGGTTGAGGCAGTGGTTGAGGCAGTGGTTGAGGCAGTGGTTGAGGCAGTGGTAGAGGCAATGGTTGAAGCATTGGTTGAGGCAGAGGTTGAGGCATTGGTTGAGGCAGTGGTTGAGGCAGTGGTTGAGGCATTGGTTGAGGCAGTGGTTGAGGCAGTGGTTGAGGCAGTGGTTGAGGCATTGGTTGAGGCATTGGTTGAGGCAGTGGTTGAGGCAGTGGTTGAGGCATTGGTTGAGGCAGTGGTTGAGGCATTGGTTGAGGCTGTGGTTGAGGCAGTGGTTGAGGCATTGGTTGAGGCTGTGGTTGAGGCAGTGGTTGAGGCATTGGTTGAGGCAGTGGTTGAGGCAGTGGTTGAGACAGTGGTTGAGGCAGTGGTAGAGGCAGTGTTTGAGGCAGTGATATTTAATAGCATACATGTCATTATACCATAACATGTATGTATATAGTACAACATTTTACAATATTTCCGTATATTTTATAATTGTTCATGGTTCAATAGGTTAAGGAAGCAGTATTGTATTATATTTCCCTACAATATATTGGGGCACCAAACATTTGCGATTTTTCAATATTCAAGAGGATCTTGATCCCCTACCCCTCGCGAATGTTGAGGGAGACCTATGCTGACGATGAACAGGAAATGAGTGAAATCCTAAATGAACAATATGAGTCAGTGTTCAGCAACCCACTAAGTGACAGCAAGGTAGAAAATGCTGAAATATTTTTCACTCCAGAAGGCCCAGCAGACCAACTAACTGACAGTGCAAATCACATAGATTTCCAAAAAGAAATGAACAACATGCCCACTCACTCAGCATAATGAACAACATGCCCACTCACTCAGCATAATGAACAACATGCCCACTCACTCAGCATAATGAACAACATGCACACTCACTCAGCATAATGAACAACATGCCCACTCACTCAGCATAATGAACAACATGCACACTCACTCAGCATAATGAACAACATGCACACTCACTCAGCATAATGAACAACATGCCCACTCACTCAGCATAATGAACAACATGCCCACTCACTCAGCATAATGAACAACATGCCCACTCACTCAGCATAATGAACAACATGCACACTCAGCATAATGAACAACATGCACACTCACTCAGCATACTGGACCAAATTCATGGAACGTTCTGGTTATAAAGAAGAACAGTGTGCCATTAGCACACTGACTAATGGCACAGTGTGCCATTAGTCTTTGGAAAAAGAGCAAAGATCTAAGTGTGCACAAACTTGATGGTGATTGTGTGTGCACACACACTTGATGGTGCTTGTGTGTGCACACACACTTGATGGTGCTTGTGTGTGCACACACTTGATGGTGCTTGTGTGTGCACACTTGATGGTGATTGTGTGTGCACACTTGATGGTGATTGTGTGTGCTCACACTTTATGGTGCTTGTGTGTGCACACTTGATGGTGCTTGTGTGTGCTCACACTTGATGGTGCTTGTGTGTGCACAGAGTTGATGGTGCTTGTGTGTGTGCACATTTGATAGTGCTTGTGTGTACACACTTGATGGTGCTTGTGTGTGCTCACACTTGATGGTGCTTGTGTGTGCACACTTGATGGTGCTTGTGTGTGCACACACTTGATAGTGCTCGTGTGTGCACACACTTGATGGTGCTTGTGTGTGCACACACTTGATGGTGTTTGTTTTCACACACACTTGATGGTGCTTGTGTGTGCACACACTTAATGGTGCTTGTGTGTGCACACACTTTATGGTGCTGGTGTGTGCACACACTTGATGGTGTTTGTGTGCAAACACACTTGATGGTGCTTGTGTGTGCACACACTTAATGGTGCTTGTGTGTGCACACACTTGATGGTGCTTGTGTGTGCACACACTTGATGGTGCTTGTGTGTACACACTTGATGGTGCTTGTGTGCACACAATGGTGCTTTTGTGTGCACACAGTTGATGGTGCTTATGTGTGCACACACTTGATGGAGCTTGTGTGTGCTCACACTTGATGGTGCTTATGTGTGCACACAGTTGATGGTGCTTATGTGTGCACACACTTGATGGTGCTTGTGTGTGCACACTTGATGGTGCTTGTGTGTGCTCACGCTTGATGGTGCTTGTGTGTGCACACTTGACGGTGCTTTTGTGTGTACACGCTTGATGGTGCTTGTGTGCACACACTTGATGGTGCTTGTGTGTGCTCACACATGATGGTGCTTCTGTGTGCACACACTTGATGGTGCTTCTGTGTGCACACACTTGATGGTGCTTCTGTGTGCACACACTTGATGGTGCTTGTGCGTGCACACACTTTATGGTGCTTGTGTGTGCACACAATTGATGGTGCTTGTATGTACACACTTGATGGTGCTAGTGTGCACACACTTGATGGTGCTTGTGTGTGCACACACTTAATGGTGCTTGTGTGTGCACACTTGATGGTGCTTGTGTGTGCACACACTTGATGGTGCTTGTGTTTGCACCCACTTGATGGTACTTGTGTGTACACACTTGATGGTGCTTGTGTGCACACACTTAATGGTGCTTTTGTGTGCACACACTTGATGGTGCTTGAGTGTGCTCACACTTGATGGTGAATGTGTGTGTGCACACTTCATGGAGTTTGTGTGTGCTCACACTTGATGGTGCTTGTGTGTGCACACACTTGATGGTGCTTGTGTGTGCACACACTTGATGGTGCTTGTGTGTGCACACTTGAGGTGCTTGTGTGTGCTCACACTTGGTGCTTGTGTGTGCACACTTGATGGTGTTTTGTGTATACACACTTGATGGTGTTTTGTGTGCACACACTTGATTGTGCTTGTGTGTGCTCACACTTGATGGTGCTTGTGTGTGCACACACTTGATGGTGCTTCTGTGTGCACACTTGATTGTGCTTGTGTGTGCACACACTTGATGGTGTTTGTGTGTGCACACTTGATGGTGCTTGTGTGTGCTCACACTTGGTGCTTGTGTGTGCACACTTGATGGTGCTTTTGTGTATACACACTTGATGGTGCTTTTGTGTGCACACACTTGATTGTGCTTGTGTGTGCTCACACTTGATGGTGCTTGTGTGTGCACACACTTGATGGTGCTTCTGTGTGCACACACTTGATTGTGCTTGTGTGCGCACACACTTGATGGTGCTTGTGTGTGCTCACAATGGTGCTTTTGTGTGCACACACTTTATGGTGCTTGTGTGTGCACACAATTGATGGTGCCTGTGTGTACACACTTGATGGTGCTTATGTGCACACACTTGATGGTGCTTGTGTGTGCACACACTTAATGGTGCTTGTGTGTGCACACACTTAATGGCGCTTGTGTGTGCACACTTCATGGTGATTGTGTGTGCACACACTTGATGGTGCTTGTGTGTGCACACGCTTGATGGGGCTTGTGTGTGCACACTCTTCATGGTGCTTGTGTGTGCACACACTTGATGGTGCCTTTGTGTGCACACGCTTGATTGTGCTTGTGTGTGCTCACACTTGATGGTGCTTGTGTGTGCACACACTTGATGGTGCTTGTGTGTGCACACACTTGATGGTGCTTGTGTGTGCACACACTTTATGGTGCTTGTGTGTGCACACAATGGTGCTTGTGTGTGCACACACTTTATGGTGCTTGTATGTGCACACAATTGATGGTGCCTTTGTGCACACACTTGATGGTGCTTATGTGCACACACTTGATGGTGCTTGTGTGTGCACACACTTAATGGTGCTTGTGTGTGCACACTTGATGTTGCTTGTGTGTGCACACACTTGATGGTGCTTCTGTGTGCACACACTTGATGGTGCTTGTGTGTGCACATACTTGATGGTGCTTGTGTGTGCTCACACTTGATGGTGCTTGTGTATGCTCACACTTGATGGTGCTTGTGTGTGCACACACTTGATGGTGCTTGTGTGTGCACACACTTGATGGTGCTTGTGTGTGCACACACTTGATGGTGCTTGTGTGTGCACACAATTGAAGGTGCTTGTGTGTGCACACTTGATGGTGCTTGTGTGTGCACACACTTAATGGTGCTTGTGTGTGCACACACATTTGATGGTGCTTGTGTGTGCACACACTTGTTGCTTTTGTGTGCACATGCTCAATGGTGCTTGTATGTGCACACACTTGATGGTGCTTGTGTGTGCACACTTAATGGTGCTTGTTTGCACAAACTTGATGGTGCTTTTGTGTGCACACACTTGATGGTGCTTGTATGTGCTCACACTTGATGTTGCTTGTGTGTGCACACAGTTGATCGTGCTTGTGTGTGCACACAATTGAAGGTGCTTTTGTGTGCACACTTGATGGTGCTTGTGTGTACACACTTGATGGTGCTTGTGTGTGCACACACTTAATGGTGCTTGTGTGTGCTCACACTTGATGGTGCTTGTGTGTGCACACACTTGATGGTGCTTCTGTGTGCACACTTGATTGTGCTTGTGTGTACACACACTTGATGGTGCTTGTGTGTGCACACTTGATGGTGCTTGTGTGTGCTCACACTTGGTGCTTGTGTTTGCACACTTGATGGTGCTTTTGTGTATACACACTTGATGGTGCTTTTGTGTGCACACACTTGCTTGTGCTTGTGTGTGCTCACACTTGATGGTGCTTGTGTGTGCACACACGTGATGGTGCTTCTGTGTGCACACACTTGATTGTGCTTGTGTGTGCACACACTTGATGGTGCTTGTGTGTGCACACAATGGTGCTTTTGTGTGCACACACTTTATGGTGCTTGTGTGTGCACACAATTGATGGTGCCTGTTTGTACACACTTGATGGTGCTTATGTGCACACACTTGATGGTGCTTGTGTGTGCACACACTTAATGGTGCTTGTGTGTGCACACACTTAATGGCGCTTGTGTTTGCACATTTGATGGTGATTGTGTGTGCACACACTTGATGGTGCTTGTGTGTGCACACGCTTGATGGGGCTTGTGTGTGCACACTCTTGATGGTGCTTGTGTGTGCACACACTTGATGGTGCTTTTGTGTGCACACACTTGATTGTGCTTGTGTGTGCTCACACTTGATGGTGCTTGTGTGTGCACACACTTGATGGTGCTTGTGTGTGCACACACTTGATGGTGCTTGTGTGCACACACACTTGATGGTGCTTGTGTGTGCACACAATGGTGCTTGTGTGTGCACACACTTTATGGTGCTTGTATGTGCACACAATTGATGGTGCCTGTGTGTACACACTTAATGGTGCTTATGTGCACACACTTGATGGTGCTTGTGTGTGCAAACAATGGTGCTTGTGTGTGCACACTTGATGTTGCTTGTGTGTGCACACACTTGATGGTGCTTCTGTGTGCACACACTTGATGGTGCTTGTGTGTGCTCACACTTGATGGTGTTTGTGTGTGCACACACTTGATGGTGCTTGTGTGTGCACATACTTGATGGTGCTTGTGTGTGCACACACTTGATGGTGCTTGTGTGTGCACACACTTGATGGTGCTTGTGTGTGCTCACACTTGATGGTGCTTGTGTGTGCTCACACTTGATGGTGCTTGTGTGTGCTCACACTTGATGGTGCTTGTGTGTGCACACAGTTGATCGTGCTTGTGTGTGCACACAATTGAAGGTGCTTGTGTGTGCACACTTGATGGTGCTTGTGTGTACACATTTGATGGTGCTTGTGTGTGCACACACTTAATGGTGCTTGTGTGTGCACACACATTTGATGGTGCTTGTGTGTGCACACACTTGATGGTGCTTGTATGTGTACACATTTGATGGTGCTTGTGTGTGCACACACTTGTTGCTTTTGTGTGCACATGCTTGATCGTGCTTGTATGTGCACACACTTGATGGTGCTTGTGTGTGCACACACTTAATGGTGCTTGTTTGCACAAACTTGATAGTGCTTTTGTGTGCACACACTTGATGGAGCTTACGTGTGCACACACATTTGATGGTGCTTGTGTGTGCACACACTTGATGGTGCTTGCATGTGTGCACATTTGATGGTGCTTGTGTGTGCACACACTTGTTGCTTTTGTGTGCACATGCTTGATGGTGCTTGTATGTGCACACACTTGATGGTGCTTGTGTGTGCACACATTTGATGGTGCTTGTGTGAGTACACACTTGATGGTGCTTGTGTGCACAAACTTGATGGTGCTTGTTAGTGTACACACTTGATGGTGCTTTTGTGTGCACACACTTGATGGTGCATGTATGTGCACACACTTGATGGTGCTTGTGTGTGCACACACTTGATGGTGCTTCTATGTGCTCACACTTGATGGTGCTTGTATGTGCACACACTTGTTGCTTGTGTGCACACACTTGATGGTGCTTGTGTGTATACACACTTGATGGTGCTTGTGTATTCACACATGCACCAAGTGTGTGCACACACTCAATTCTTGTGTGTGTGCACTCAAGCACCGTCAAATGTGCACACACAAGCACCATTTGATGGTGCCTGTGTGCACAAACTTGATGGTGCTTGTGTGTGCACACACTTGATGGAGCTTATGTGTGCACCCATTTGATGGTGCTTGTGTGTGCACACCCTTGGTGGTGCTTGTATGTGCTATTTTTTAGCTTAAGACTACTTACTTTGTTTTATACTTAAGTCTAACTATAGATTCACAACAAATCTTATGATTACAAGCATTGATCCTGATACCAACCTCTTATTTAATGACTTAAATGAATCAAACAGTTACTGTAATTACTACACTGCAGAACAATCAAAGGCACTTCTCAGTGCCAACAACAACATAACTATCTTTAACTACAATATCAGATCTTTAAGCAAGCATTACGATGACCTCATAGCATTACTAAATTCCTTACATGCCAATATGTCCATCATTACACTAACTGAAACCTGGCTAAAGCCTGATAGTACAGATGTCTATGTCATTCCTGGTTACACAGCCATACACAACTGTAGGCCAGACCAACAAGGGGGTGGCACAGCCATATACTACTCAGACCAACTAGAATGTATCACTAATACTTGCACAAGGGATGAACATGGGGAATATATAATAGCTAAATTCAAATCCAAATACCTACAAAAACCTCTCACAATGATAAACATCTACAGAGTTCCACAGTCAAACATTAGCCAATTTAGTCA
This sequence comes from Cherax quadricarinatus, assembly GCF_038502225.1. Classification (NCBI taxonomy): domain Eukaryota; kingdom Metazoa; phylum Arthropoda; class Malacostraca; order Decapoda; family Parastacidae; genus Cherax; species Cherax quadricarinatus. Next base: position 28,264,771 of record NC_091338.1, read on the forward strand.
AAATCTAGGAAGTATGATAACTGATGCACGCATGAACAAAGATCACTTACTACTCTCAGGTGACTTCAATATAAATCTCCTGCAAGACCAGGACCCACACGTTACTGAATTCACAAACACAATGAATAACTGTATGTTACTACCAACAGTAACAAAACCTACAAGAGTTACAGAGACTAGTGTTTCCCTACTTGACCACATCTGGACCAACACCATATCCCCTTTAAAATCAGGCATAATTACAGATAATACCACAGACCACTACCCTACTTTCCTCATAACAACTCTTGGTAAACTACCCCAAGACACTACTAAAATCACCTTCAGACTTCACAATGAGGCAGCCATAAATAACTTCACAACAGCAGTAGCAAACATTGATTGGCACACTGAGCTAGAAATCTATACAGATATTGACGAATGTATTAATAATTTTCTAAAAAAGACCCAATACCTCTATAACAAGCACTGCCCTAAAAAAACTAAACAGATGACAGCAAAGAGACTGAACAGTCCCTGGCTAACATCCAGCATTCTCAAATCCATAAATACAAAACACCAATATGAAAAACAGTACAGAATGGGTCACATAACCAGAGACCAAACAAAACGTTATTCGTCAATCCTAACCAGCCTGATAAGAAGGGCAAAAAAATTGTATTATGAGAACAGATTATCCAACTTACGAGGTGATATAAAAAAGACCTGGAAAACCCTATCAGAAATTCTGGGAACAAACAAGATATCACGAAATAGCGAAATAAAATTAACAAAATCAGATGAACCCCAACTCCCACCAACAGAAACAGCAAACAGACTCAATGATTTCTTCTCCACTATAGGACAAAACCTTGCCAATAAAATCCCAAGCTCAGATACCCCACCAAATGACTACCTCACCGGCAACTACCCGAACACACTGTTCCTAGCTCCGACTAACCCATACGAAGTCTCCCTTATTATCAACGCACTAAAAAACAAGGCAGGAGATTTAAATACCTTACCACCCTTTATATACAAAAAAGTGTCACAAGTGCTATCACCAATCATTGCAACACTCTTTAACAAATCCATTGAATCCTCCACCTTCCCTACAGTACTCAAAACAGCAAGGGTCACCCCGATCCACAAAGGAGGAGACCAAACAGAGTTGAATAACTATAGGCCAATATCCAACTTACACCCTCTCTCAAAAATCTTCGAAAAATTAATTCATAAACGAATCTACTCCTACCTTATCTCCCAAAACATACTCAACCCCTGCCAATTTGGATTCAGGCCTAATAAAAATACTAATGATGCTATTATACACATGCTAGAACATATATACACTGCAATAGAGAAAAAAGAAGTCCCACTGGGGATCTTCATTGACTTATGTAAAGCTTTTGATACAGTTGACCATGACTTGCTCCACGTAAAATTGTCACACTATGGTATAAGAGGGCACTCCCTCAACTACCTCAAGTCATACCTCAGCAACAGAAGCCAATATGTGTACGCAAATGGGGCAAACTCTTCTGCGCAACCAATTACAGTTGGTGTCCCACAGGGAAGTGTCCTTGGCCCTCTTCTCTTTCTCCTATACGTAAATGACCTTCCAAATGCTTCGCAATTACTCAAACCCACACTATTTGCAGATGACACTACATATGTCTTCTCTCACCCGAGCCCAGTCACGCTAGCCAATACTGTAAATACCGAACTACAGAAAATATCTACCTGGATGAGGACTAACAAACTTACACTAAACATTGACAAAACCTACTTCATTCAGTTTGGTAACAGAGCTACAGATGTCCCTCTTAACATAATGATAAACGGATCACCTATCACAAAGCTAACAGAGGGAAAATTCTTAGGAATCCACCTTGATAATAGACTAAAATTTCATACACATATACAACAAATTTCTAAGAAAATTTCCAAGACTGTAGGCATACTATCGAAGATACGGTACTATGTTCCACAGTCAGCCCTCCTGGCCCTATATCACTCTCTTATTTACCCCTATCTCACCTATGGAATTTGTGCATGGGGCTCAACAACAATTAACCATCTCAGACCACTAATTACCCAACAAAAGGCTGCAGTTAGAATGATAACAAATTCTCACTACAGGCAGCACACTCCACCAATATTCAATACACTAAACCTACTCACCATACAAAACATCCATACTTATTACTGCACCTATTACATACATAGAACACTTAACTCTGATATAAACCCTCCCCTCAAACATCTCCTTGCCAACCTCAACAGAACACATGACCATAACACAAGGCACAGATCACTCTTTGATGTTCCTCGTGTCCATCTCACACTATGCAAAAACTCAATGCACATAAAAGGCCCTAAAATCTGGAATTCATTACCTGTAAATATAAAAGAAACACAACCTGTTTATAAATTCAAGTCTCTTCTCAAAGATCACTTACTCACCCAAAACCAAATAAATACTGAATAACTGAACCTTATAAATTGTATATCTTAAATGTTTCTCACAATTATATCACACAAATGTTAAACCTAAAACCGAATCTAACTTTATTATTTTTTAAATACACTACCTAACAGAATCCTTCATATGACTGAATGCAACCATATGACCTGTCTTTGTAATACTCACTTGTGCTTTATAGTAATCTGTTTACATTAATGTTTTATCACTGATTTCATCATTGCTTAGTTAATCTTAAGTTAATTTTAAGCCAGCCCGTAATGCTATGCATAGTATAAGTGGCTTTGGCATGCTGCTCTTATCTGTATTTTTTTGTACCTCTGTATGTGTGCACAAATTGTAAATAAATAAATAAATAAATAAATAAATGTGTACACACTTGATGGTGCTTGTGTGTGCACACACTTGTTGCTTTTTTGTGCACACACTTGATGGTGCTCGTATATGCACACACTTGATGGTGCTTGTGTGTGCACACACTTCATGGTGCTTCTATGTACACACACTTGATGGTGCTTGTTTGTGCACACACTTGTTGCTTGTGTGCACACACTTGTTGATGCTTGTGTGTATACACACTTGATGGTGCTTGTTTATTCACACATGCACCAAGTGTGTTCACACACTCAATTCTTGTGTGTGCACACTCAAGCACCATCAAATGTTCACAGACAGGCACCATCAAGTGTGTGCACATACAAGCACAATCAAGTGTGTGCACACATGATGATGCTTGTGCATGCACACTTGTTGGTGCTTTTGTGCACTCACTAGAGGGTGCTAGTTTGTGCACTCACTAGATGGTGCTTGTGTGTGCACACTTGATGGTTTTGTGTGTGCACACACTTGGTGCTTGTACTCATCTAATTGTGGTTGTAGGGGTCGAGACTCCATTACATTACTTACTAGGCTATTCCACTTCCTGGCAACTTTTGGACTGAGGAAATACTTCCTAACATCCCTCTGATTCTTCTGAGTCTTCAGCTTCGATATGTGATCACCTGTTGCTGTGTCCCCTCTCTGCAACATCCTGTCTCTGTCCACCTTATCTATTCCATGCAGTATTTTGTATGCTGTTATTATGTTTTCCCTAACCCTCCTGTCCTCCAGTGTCGTCAGGTCGATTTCCCTTAACCTTTCTTCGTAGGACATTCCCCTTAGCTCTGGAACTAGCCTTGTTGCAAACCTTTGCACTTTCTCTAATTTCTTGATGTGCTTGACCAGGTGTAGGTTCCAAACTGATGCTGCATACTCTGGTATGGGCCTGACGTATATGTACAGTGTCTTGAATGATTCCTTGCAAAGGTATTGGAAAGCTATTCTCAGGTTTGCCAGGCGACCATATGCTGCAGCAGTTATCTGGTTGATGTGTGCTTCCAAAGATGTGCTCGGTGTTATACTAGCCCCAAGATCTTTCTCCTTGAGTGAGCTTTGCAGTCTTTGTCCACAGTGTCCACAGGGGTCAGTCCTAGGACCAGTGCTGTTTTTGGTATATGTGAATGACATGATGGAAAGAACAGTCTCAGAAGTGCCCCTGTTGACAGTTGATGTGAAGTTAATGAGAAGAATTAAATCAGATGAGGATCAGGCAGGGCTACAAAGAGACCTGGACAGGCTGGACACGTGGTCCAGCAACTGGCTTCTCGAATTTAACGCCGACAAATGCAAAGATCGGGGAAAGGCAAAGAAGACTGCAGACAGAGTATAGGCTAGGTGGCCAAAGACTGCAAACCTCACTCAAGGAGAAAGATCTTAGGGTGAGTATAACACCGAGCACATCTCGAAGCACACATCAAACAGATAACTGCTGCAGCATATGGGCGCCTGGCAAACCTGAGAATAGCATTCCAATACCTTAGTAAGGAATCAGTCAAGACATTGTACACCGTGTATGTCAGGCCCATACCAGAGTATGCAGCATCAGTTTGGAACCTACACCTGGTCAAGCACATCAAGAAATTAGAGAAAGTGCAAAGGTTTGCAACAAGGCTAGTTCCAGAGCTAAGGGTAATGTCCTACGAAGAAAGGTTAAGGGAAATCGACCTGACGACAGTGGAGGACAGGAAGGTTAGAGAAAACATGATAATAGCATACAAAATACTGCATGGAATAGATAAGGTGGACAGAGACAGGATGTTGCATAGAGGGGACACAGCAACAGGTGATCACAGTTGGAAGCTGAAGACTCAGTTGAATCAGAGGGATGTTAGGAAGTATTTCCTCAGTCCTAGAGGTGCCAGGAAGTGGAATAGTCTAGTAAGTAATGTAATGGTGCCAGGAACCATACATAGCTTTAAGAAGAGGAATGTTAAAGCTCATGGAGCAGGGAGAGAGAGAGGACTTAGTAGCTATCAGTGAAGAGGCGAGCCCAGAAGCTGAGTCTCGACCCCTGCAACCACAATTAGGTGAGTACAAGCACCAAGTGTGTGCACACACAAGCACCAATTGTGTGCACACACAAGCACCATCAAGTGTGTGCACTCAAGCACCATCAAGTGGGTACACACACAAGCACCATCAAGTGTGTGCATGCACTCAGTTCTTGTGTGTGCACACACAAGATCCTTCAAATATATGCACACACAAGCACCATCAACTGTGTGCACTCACAAGCACCATGAAGTGTGTGCACACACAAGTATCATCAAGTGTGTGCACACACAAGTATCATCAAGTGTGTGCACACATAAGCACCATCAAGTGCGTGCACACACAAGGATCATCAAGTGTGCACACACAAGCATCAAGTGTGTGCACACAAACACTATCAAGTGTGCACACACAAGCATCATCAACTGTGTGCACACACAACCATCAACTGTGTGCACACACAAGCACCATCAACTGTGTGCACACAAGCACCATCAAGTGTGTGCACACACACAAGCGCCATCAAGTGTGCGCTCACAAACACCATCAAGTGTGCACACACAAGCACCATCAAGTGTGCACACACAAGCACCATCAACTGTGTGCACACATAAGCACCATCAAGTGTGTGCACACACAAGCACCATCAAGTGTGTGCACACACAAGCACCATCAAGTGTTTTCACACAAGCACCATCAAGTGTGCACACACAAGCATCATAAAGCATGCACACACAAGCACCATCAAGTGTGCACACACAAGCACCATCAAGTGTGCACACACAAGCACCATCAAGTGTGCACACACAAGCACCATCAAGTGTGCACACACAAGCACCATCAAGTGTGCACACACAAGCACCATCAAGTGTGCACACACAAGCAACATCAAGTGTGCACTCAAAAGCACCATCAAGTGTGCACACACAAGCACCATCAAGTGTGCACTCAAAAGCACCATCAAGTGTGCACACACAAGCACCATCAAGTGTGCACTCAAAAGCACCATCAAGTGTGCACACACAAGCACCATCAAGTGTGCACACACAAGGACCATCAAGTGTGCACTCAAAAGCACCATCAAGTGTGCACACACAAGCACCATCAAGTGTGCACACACAAGCACCATCAAGTGTGCACACACAAGGACCATCAAGTGTGCACTCAAAAGCACCATCAAGTGTGCACACACAAGCACCATCAAGTGTGCACACACAAGCACCATCAAGTGTGCACACACAAGCACCATCAAGTGTACACACACAAGCACCATCAAGTGTGCACACACAAGCACCATCAAGTGTGCACACACAAGCACCATCAAGTGTGCACACACAAGCACCATTAAGTGTGCACACACAAGCACCATCAAGTGTGCACACAAGCACCATCAAGTGTGCACACACAAGCACCATCAAGTGTGAACACACAAGTACCATCAAGTGTGCACACACAAGCACCATCAAGTGTGCACACAAGCACCATCAAGTGTGCACACACAAGCACCATCAAGTGTGCACACACAAGCACCATCAAGTGTGCACACAAGCACCATCAAGTGTGCACACACAAGCACCATCAAGTGTGCACACACAAGCACCATCAAGTGTGCACACACAAGCACATCTGTGATCTCATGCTCGGTATTAGGAATGTTAATATGATGCAGTTTATCTGTAGTATTGGTGCAACTCTGGCAAGACAGTGATGCTGCTGCTGGTGCAACTCTGGCAAGACAGTGATGCTGGTGCTGCTGGTGCTGCTGCTGGTGCTGCTGGTGCTGGTGTTGTTGGTGCAACTCTGGCAAGACAGTGATGCAGTGAATCATGATCAGAGTATTTTTTTCTTTTTCACCTTCTGCTGCTGGTGCTGCTGGTGCTGCTGGTGCTGCTGGTGCTGCTGGTGCTGCTGGTGCTGCTGGTGCTGGTGGTGCTGGTGGTGCTGCTGGTGCTGCTGGTGCTGCTGGTGCTGGTGCTGCTGGTGCTGGTGGTGTTGGTGCAACTCTGGCAAGACAGTGATGCTGCTGCTGGTGGTGCTGGTGCTGCTGGTGCTGGTGCTGGTGGTGTTGGTGCTGCTGGTGCTGGTGGTGCTGCTGGTGCTGGTGGTGCTGCTGGTGCTGCTGGTGCTGCTGGTGCTGCTGGTGCTGGTGCTGCTGGTGCTGCTGGTGCTGGTGGTGTTGGTGCAACTCTGGGAAGACAGTGATGCTGCTGCTGGTGCTGCTGGTGGTGCTGGTGCTGCTGGTGCTGGTGCTGGTGGTGTTGGTGCTGCTGGTGCTGGTGGTGCTGCTGGTGCTGGTGGTGCTGCTGGTGCTGCTGGTGCTGCTGGTGCTGCTGGTGCTGGTGCTGGTGGTGTTGGTGCAACTCTGGCAAGACAGTGATGCTGCTGCTGGTGCTGCTGGTGGTGCTGGTGCTGCTGGTGCTGGTGGTGTTGGTGCTGCTGGTGCTGCTGGTGCTGCTGGTGCTGGTGGTGCTGCTGGTGCTGCTGGTGTTGCTGGTGCTGCTGGTGCTGCTGGTGCTGGTGCTGGTGGTGTTGGTGCTGCTGGTGCTGGTGGTGCTGCTGGTGCTGGTGGTGCTGCTGGTGCTGCTGGTGTTGCTGGTGCTGCTGGTGCTGCTGGTGGTGTTGGTGCAACTCTGGCAAGACAGTGATGCAGTGAATCATGATCAGAGTATTTTTTTCTTTTTCACCTTCTGCTGCTGGTGCTGGTTCTGCTGCTGGTGCTGGTGGTGCTGGTGGTGCTGCTGGTGCTGGTTCTGCTGCTGGTGCTGGTGGTGCTGCTGGTGCTGGTGGTGCTGCTGGTGCTGGTTCTGCTGCTCGTGCTGGTTCTGCTGGTGGTGCTGCTGGTGCTGCTGGTGCTGCTGGTGCTGGTGGTGCTGTGGCCGGTGGCGGCCGCCTGGCTGGCCGGTCTCTGGCCCCTGCCGTCGTGCTGGTCTCCGCTGGTGGTTGGCCGCTGGTGCCGGTTCTGGCTGCCGGTCCGCTGCCTGACCGGTTCCCGCCGCTGGTGCCGCTGGCGCCGCTGGTGCTGGTGGTGCCTGGTGCCGCCGCTGGTGCTGGTGCTGGTGGCTGCCTGGCTGGCTGGCCGGTCTCCGCTGGCGCCGCTGGCTGCCTCTGGCTGCTGGCCGCTGGTGGTAAGCCGCTGGTGCCTGGTTCCTGCCTGCCCGTCAGGCTGGTCCCCTCCGCCTGGTGGCGCTGGTGGTGCTGGTGGTTCCGGCTGCTGGTGCTCGGGTGGCCATGCTGGCCGGTGCTGGTCTCCTGCTGCTCGTGTTCTGGTTCCTCAGGTGGCTCCGCTGGTGCCGCTGGTGGTGCCTGGTGGTGCCGCTGGCGCCTGGTGCCGGTGGTTGCCGCTGGTGGCTGGTGGCTGGCCGCTGGCGGCTGGTGGCTGGTGCTGGCTGGCCGCTGGTGCCGGGTCTGCCGCCTGGTGCCTGCTGGTGCTGGTGGTGCTTCTGGTGCTGGTTGCTGCGGCTGGCCGCTCCGGTGCCAGCCTGGTGCTGGTGCCGGTCGGTGCCTGGTTCCAGCCAGGCCGTGGCGCTGGTGCCAAGGTGGCCGCTGGCGCCTGGTGGCCGCCGCTGGTGCCGCTGGCGCCGCTGGTGCCGGTCCTGCCTGCCTGGTGCTGGTGGTGCCGCTGGTGCTGGTTGGCCTGCTGCGCCGCTGCGGCTGGTGGTGCCGGTGGTGCCTGGCTGGCGCTGCGCTGGCGCTGGTTGGTGCCAGGTGGCCGCTGGCGCCGGTGCCGCTGGCGCCGCTGGTGCCTGGTCCTCCGGCCTGCTGGCTGGCTGGTTCTGGTTGGCTGGTGCCGGTGCTGGTGCCTGCCGCTGGCCGCCTGGCTGGCCGCTGGTTGCCTTGGCTGGCGCCGCTGGTGCCGCTGGTGCCTGGTGCCGCTGGTGCCTGCTGGTGCCTGGTTCCTGCCTGCTGGTGCTGGTTGGTGCCTGGTGCTTCGCTGCTGGTGCTGGGTGGTTGGCTGCGCTGGTGGTGCCTGGTGACGCTGCTGGCCGCTGGTGTGTAAGCTGCGGTGGCTGGTGCTGGTGGTGCTGGCTGGCTGGTTGGCCGGTGCCTGGTGCCTCGGTGCTGGTGGCCGGCAGTGGCTGGCCAGCTCAGGTGCTGGTGCTGGTGGCCGGGTTGGTTGGTGCTGGTGGTGCCTGGTGCCGCTGGTGGTGCCAGGTGGTTGCCGGCTGCCGCAGCCTGGTGCCGGTGGTGGCCGTTGCCTGGTTGGCCGGGTGCCAGGCGCTGGTGGCCTGCCGGTGGTGGCCGCTGGTGGTGCCTGGCTGGCCGCTACCGGTGCCACTGGTGCCTGGCTGGTGCTGCCTTGCCATGCTGCCGCTGGTGCCGCTGGTGCCGCTGGTGCTGGTGCCTGCTTGATGCCGCCTGCGCTGGCTGCCGCTGGCTTGCCGCCAGCCTGCTGGTGCCGGCTTCCAGGTGCCGCTTGCTGGTGCCTGGTGGTGCTGGTGCTGGGTGGTGCCGGAGGTTGCCGTTATAGGCTGGTGGTGGTGCCGGCTGGTGGTTGGTGCCTGCCTGGCTGGTTGCCTGCCTGCCTGCTGCCGCCGGTGGCCGCCTGCTTGCTGGTGCCACTGGTGCTGGTGCCGTTGGTGCTGGTTGCCGGCTGGTGCTGCCTGCCGTGTTGCCGCTGCTGCTGGCTGGCGGTGCCGGCTGGCGCTCGATGCCGCCTGCCGCCTGCCTGCCGCCTGGCGCCACCTGCGCTGGCGCCTGTTGGTGCCGGCTGCCGCCGCTGCCGCCGCTGGCCGGTGGTGGTGATTGCCTGCCGGTGACCGCTGCCGGGCTTGGCCGGTGCCTGCTGGTGCAGGCTCCCGGCTGGCCTCCGTGCTGGCTGGTGCTGGTCCCCTCACTGCGCCGGTGCCTGCTGGTGGCGGTGCTGGTGCTTGCTGCCGGCGGCCGCCGCTGGCGCTGGTGCCGCTGGTGCTGGCCGGTTGCCGCTGGTGCTGGTGGCTGGTAGGCCTGCAGCCTGGCGCCTGCCTGGCCTGGTGCTGCTACCTCGCTGGCTGGCGCCTGGGTGGCGCTGCTGCTGGTGCCGCTGGTGCTGGTGCTGGTTGCCTGGGGGCCGCTGCTGGTGTTGCCTGCTGCCGCGGTGCTGCCGCTCGTGTTACCGCTGGTGCCGCTGGTGCCGCTGGTGCTGCTTGCTCGGAGCCGTTGCCTGGTGCTTGGTGCCGCTGGGATGCCTGCTGGCTGGTTGGGCTGGCTGCTGCTGCCTGATGCTTGATCGGCCTGCCGCTGGTGCCTACTTGGTGCTGGTGCCGCTGGTGCCTGCCTGGCTGCCTGCCGCTGCCACCGGTGCCGCTGCCTACTCGGCCGCCGCTGCCTGCCGGTGCCTGCTGCTGGTCCCTCCGCTGCTTGCTGGTGCCTGATGCCTACCGCCGCTGCCGCCGCACGCCTGGTGGGATAGCGCTGGTGCCGCTGGCGTTGGTGCTGGTGCTTGGTGCCTGGCGTTGCCGCCGGTGCCTGCCGCTGGTGCTCGGGCGCCGGTGGCCGGCTGGTGGTTGCCTGCCGGGCCGGTGCTGGTGTTGGTGCTGTTGCCTGGCCGCCGGCTGGCCGCCGGTGCCTGGCTGCCTGGCTCGTGGCGGCTTGGCCGCCTGCCTGGTCGCCTTGGTAGCCTGGTGCTGGCCTGCCGGCGCCAGCTGCCGGTGCCTGCCGCTGGTGCCTGCCGCCGGTGCTGCCAGCTGGCCATGTTGCCATGCCTGGTGCTGCCGCCCCGGCTGCCTGGTGCCTGGCCGGCTTGCCTTGGTGCCTGCTGGTGCCTGGCTGCTGGCGTTGCCGCTGGTGCTGCTGCTGGTGCCTGGTGCTGGTGGCTGCTGGTGCCTGGCGCCAGCCAGCCTGGCTGGTAAGGCTTCGCTGGTGCTTGCCTGCTGGTGCTTGGTGCCTGGTGCTGGTGTTGCTGCCTGCCGGCTGGTGTTGGTGCCTGGTGTTGCTGGCTGCGTTGCCTGCTGGTGTTGCCTGCTGGTGCTGGTGCTGGTGCCTACCTGCCTGGTGCCTCCGCCGCTGGTGCTTGCCGCTGCGTTGCCTGCCTGCGCCTGCCTGGTGTTGCCGCCTGGTGCCGCCTGCTGGTGCTGCCGCCGGTGCCGCCGCTGGTGGCTGCCTGCCGGGTTGGTGCCGCTGCCGGTTGCTTGCCGCCGGACGCCTGGCTGCCGGTGCTGGCCGCCTGGTAGCTGGTGCCGGCTCCGCTGGTGGTGCCGCCTGCCGTTGGCGCTTGCTCCCGCCTGGCGCTGGTGCCTTGCCTGCCGCCTGGTGCTGGTGCTGCTTGCCGCTGGTGCTGGTGTTAGCTGCTGGTGCCACCGCTGGTGCTGCCGCCTGTCGTTGCCGCTGGTGCTGGTGCGCCAGTGCCGCAGCCGCCGGCTGGCTTGGCGCCTGGCGCAGTGCCGGTGCCGCCGCTGGTGCCGCCGCCTGGTGCCTACCGCTGGTGCCGGGTGCCGCCTGCCTGGTGCCGTTGCCGGCTTGCCGCCTGCCTGGTGTTACCTGCTGGTGCTGGTGCCGCTGGTGCCTGGGTTGCCTGAGCCTGTTGCTGGTAACCGGTTGGCTGGTGCCGCCTCGGCCTGCTGGCGCTGGTTGCCAGGAGCCGTTGCTGGGTACCGGCGTTGCGGCGCCTGGCTGGCCGGCCTGCTGGTGTTCACTCGCCTGGCCGGGCCGTTGCCTGCCGGGCTGGTGCCGCTGGGTGCGTCGGCCTGTCGCCGCTGCTGGCCTGGTGCTGGCGTTATGCCTGCCGCCGCCGCCGCTTTGGTGCCGTTGCTTGGTGCCGCCTGCTGGTGTTACTGCCTGTTGCCTGGTGCCGTTGCCTGGTGCTGCCGTCGAGCCTTCGTTGCCTGGTGCCGCTGGCGGCCTGCTCGGTGGCAGCCGCCGTGCCGCCTGCCTGGTGCTGGCCGCCTGGTGCCGGTGCCGCCTATGGCTGCCTGCCTGCCTGGTGGTTGCCTGGTCGCTCCGCCTGATGTTGACTTGGCCTGTTGCCGCTGCCACCGGTGCCGTTGCCACTGGTGCCGCGCCTCCGGTGCCGCTGGCTGGTGGTTCCTTCCGGTGACGCCTGCCTGCGGCCTGCCTGCCTGGTGCTGCTGGTGCCTGGCCAGCTCCGGCTGCTGCCGGTGCCACCGGTGCCGCTGCCGCCTGGTGCCGCTGGCTGGTCGGTGGTCCGGCCGCCTGCCGCCGGTGCTGCCTGCTGGTCCCGTTGCTGTTGCTGGTGCCTGACGTTGCTGCTGCTGCCTGCCTGCCGCTGGCAGCCGCCGGTGCTGGTGCCGGTTGCTGCCGGTGCCGGTGCTATGCGTTGGGTGCTGGCTGCTGGCCGCTTGGTGCTGGCTGCCACTGCCGCCTGGTTGTTGCTGGCTGCCGTTGCCTGCCGCCTGCTGGGTGCTGGTGCCAGCTGCCGGTGCTGGGCGCCAGTGGCAGGTGCCTGGCGCTGCCGCCTGGTGCTGGTGCCGTCGCCGGGGTGCTCGGCGCCAGGTGCTGGTGCTGCGCCTGCCGGGCTGGTGCCGGTGGCTGCCGCCGGGTGCCTGGTGCCAGTGCCGGTGCTGGTGCCGCTGCCTGGTGCCGGTGGCCGCCTGCTGGTGCCTGCGCTGCCGCTGGCCGCGTTGCCTTCCGGGCTGCGCTTGGGGCCGGTGCGCTTGGTGCCAGGCCGTGGCGCGCCGCTGGCGCCTGGTGCTGGTGCTGGCGCTGGTGCTGGTGCTTGGCGCCTAGTGCTGGTGCTGGTGCCTAGTGCCTGGCGCTGGTGCCTGGTGCTGGGTGCTGGTGCCTGCCGCGTGCTGGTGCCAGGTGCTGGTTGGTTGGCTGGCTGCTGGCTGGCTGGTTGGTGGCCAGCTGGTGCTGGCCAGCTTGGTGTTGGCGTTGCGCTGGTGCCTAGCGCTGGTGCCTGGTGCCTGGTGCCTAGTGCTGGTGTTGGCGCTCGGTGCCTGCCGCTTGCCGGTGGCTGCCTGCCGCTGCCGCTGGTGCCTACTGCCGCCGCTGCCGGGTGCCATCCGCTGGTGCCTGGTGTTTCAGCGTGGGCGTTGCCGCCGCTGGCCGTGGTGTTCGCCGCCTGCCAGGCTTGCCTGGTGCTACTCCGGGCCGGGTGCCAGGTGTGCCGGCCGGGTGCTGCCGCTTGCCGCTGGTGCCTACTGCCTGGTGCTGGCGTTGGCTTGCTGGTGCCGCTTGGCCGCTCGCCGCCTGCCTGGCCTGGCTGTTGCCGCCTGCCAGTAAAGCCACCGCTGGTGCCTGGTGTTTGCCAGGCTGGTGCTGCTTGCTGCTGCTGGTGCTACCTCGCTGCGCTGGTGCTCTGCTCTGGTTGCCGGGCCTGCCGCCGGCCGGTGCCGCTGCCTCGGTGCCTGCCTGCCGCCTGGTGCCGTCTGCCGGCCGCTGCCGCTGGTGCTGCCGCCTGCCGCTGGTGCTTGACCTGCCGGTGGCCGGCTGGTGTTCCAGGCTGGTGCTTGCCTCCGCCGCTGGTGCCGCCGCCTGCCGCCTGGCTGCGTACCGCCTGCCGCCTGGTGTTTGTGCTGGTGCTTGCTGCCTGCTGGTGTTGCCTCCGCCGCTGCCGCTGGTGGTGCTGCTGTCCCTCTGGTGGTTGTTTGCTGCCAGTTGCTGCCGCCGCCTGCCTGCTGCTGGTGTCGCGCTTGCCTGCTGGTGCCGCTGTTACCGCTGGTGTTACCGCCGCTGGTGCTTGCTGCCGCTTTCCGGTGCTTGCTTGCTTGCCGCTGTTGCCTGCCTGCTGCCTGGTGCTTGTCGTCGCCTGCTGGTGCTTGCTGCCGCCGCCGCCTGGTGCTTACCTCGCTTGCCGCTGGTGCCTGCAGCTGGTGCCTGGGCTGCCGCCGCTGGTGCCACCTGCTGCGCTGGTGTTTGTGCTGGCGTTCGCCTGCCTGCCGCTGGTGCCTGGCCGCCTGCCGGCGCCAGCCGGTGTCGAGCCTCCGCTGGCCGTTGCCGGTTGGCCTGCCACCGGCTGGTTAAGGCCGTTGGGCGTTGCCTTGCCGCCTGGGTTGCTGCTGCTCGTTGCCTTGCGTTGCAGCGCTGCCGTCCGCTGGTTGTTGCTGGCCTTGCTGGGCCTGGTGCTTATCCGCTGCCTGCTGGTGCCTGCCTCCGCTTGCCTGCTGGTGCCGCTGCCGTTGCTGGTGCTGCTGCCGCCTGTTGGTGCTTGCCTGCCGCTTGGTGCCGCTTGCCTGCCGGCCGTCCGCCAGCTGGCTGCTGGCTGCTGCCGCTGGGTTGCTGTCGGCTTGCTGCCTGGCTTGCCGCTTGCCTGCCGCCAGTCCGCTGGGTGCCTGCCTATTGGCGTTGGCTGGTTCGCTGCTGGTGTCCGCTGGCTGCTGCTGGCGTTGGCTACGGCTTGCCGGCCGCTTGTTGCCTCGGGCCGCTGGTGCCGCTGCTGGTGCTGCTGTTGCTGCTGCCGTTGTTCCGCCGCCATTGCCGCTGGTGCCTGGCTGGTCGGTCCTTGCCAAGATGCCGCCGGTGGCCGCCTGCTGGTGCCTGCTGGTGCCGCCTGCCACCGGTGCCGCTGCCACTGGCGCCTGCCTGCCGCTGCGCTGCCTGCTGGTGGTCCTTCCTTCCGGCCGGCCTGGCTGCCGTCCGCTGCCGGTCCCGCCTGCCTGTTGCTTGGTGCTGATGCTGCCTGCTTGCCGCCTGCCTGCCGCGTCCGCTGCAGCCGCTGGTAGGCCAGGAGCCGTTGCTTGGTGCCAGGTGCTGGTCGGCCGCTAGTGCTGGCTGGCTGGTTGGTGCCGCCCGGTGCTGCCGCTACCGGTGCTTGTTGCTGGCTGGTTGCCGCCTGCTGCCTGGTGCTTGTGCCTGCCTGGTGCTGGTGCCTGCGCAGGTGCTGCAGCTGGGCCTGGCTGGTGCTGGCGCTGCTGCTGGTGCTGGCGCCAGTGCTGGCGCTTGCGCCTGCTGCTGGTGCTTGGTGCTGGCTGCCTGGTGTTGGTGCCAGTGGCTGGCGTTGGCAGCCTGGCTGCTGGTGCTGTTGCCTGCCTCGGTTGCTGGCGGTAGCTTGGTGCTTGGTGCTTCCGCTGGTGTTGGGGCTGGTGCTTGGTGCCTAGTGCTGGTGCGCTGGTGCCTGGTGCCTGGTGCCAGGTGTTGGGTGCCTGGTGCTGGTGCTTGGCGCCGAGCTCCGGTGCTGGTGCCTAAGCTCCGGGCGCCTGGTGCCTGGGTGCTTGGCGCCGCTGCTGCCTGGTGCTGGTGCTGGTGCTTGGCGCCGTGCCTGGTGCCTGGTGCTGGTGCCTGGTGCCTGTTGGTGCTGGTGCCTGCGCCTGGTGCCCAGGTGCCTGCGCCTGGCGCCAGTGGCCGCCGTTGGTGCCGTGCCGCCGGCTGCTGGCCGCCTGCCTGTCCGCCTGGTGCCTGCCGCTGCCGCCGGCTGGCCAAGCTCGCTGGTGGCTGGTGTGCAGCCTGGTGCCTGCCGCCTGGCCTGGTGGCTAGCCGCCTGCCGCCGGCTGGTGCATCCGCTGGCGCCTGGTGTCTTGTGGCCTGGGTGCTCGCTGGCCTGCCGCTGGGTGTTACCTCCGGTGCCGGGTGTCTGCCGCCTGCCGCTGGTGCCTGCCTGCCGCCGCCGGCTGGTGTTGCTTACCGGCCGCCTGCCAGGTGCCACCGCCTGGCGCCTGGTGTCTGTGCCGGCGTTGCCGCCTGGCCGCCTGGGTGTTACCGCTGGTGCCGGTGGCGTGTGCTGGTGTTGCCGCCGCCTGCCGCTGGTGCCGCTGCTGGTGCTTGCCGCCGCCGCCTGGTGCTGCCGCCGCCGCCTGGTGCTGCTGCCGCTGGCCGGGTGTTACCTCGCTGGCCGCTGCGTGCAGCCTGGCGTTCGCCGCCTGCCGCTGGTGCTTGCCGCCTGCCGCCGCTGGTGCCGTTACCGCCGCTGCCGTTTGCCGCCGGCGTTGGTGCCTGCCGCTGGCGTTAGGCCTGGCCGCCGCCGCCGCCGGCTGGTGCTGGCCTGCCCTTCCTGGTGTTGCCTGGGTTGCTGCCGCCTGCCGCCGCCTGCCGCTTCCGGTGTCCGCCTGCCTGGCCGCTGGTGCCTGCCTGCCTGCCGCTGGTGTTATCCGCCTGCCGGTTGCCTGCCGCTTCCTGGTGCTTGGCTTGCCTGCCGCCGCCTGCCGCCTGCCATTGGTTGGCCTGCCGCTGGTGCTGGTGCCTGCCTGCCGCTGGTGCTCACCTGCTTGCCGCTGCCGGTGTCCACCTGCTTGCCGCCGGTGTTTCCCAGGCTGGTGCTTGCCGCCGCCTGGGCCGCCGGTGCCACCTGCTGGTGCCCTGGTACGCTCAGCCTCGGTTGCCGCCTGCCGCCGGTGCTGGTGCCAGCCGGTGGGCCAGCCACGGTGGCCTGGCTGCCGCTGCCTGCTGGCCTGGTGCTGCCTACCGTCCAGCTGGTGCTGCCGTCCGCCGGTGCCGGCTGCCGCTGCTGCCGGGCTGCCTTGGCGCCTGCCGCCGCCGCTGGTGCCTGCTGCCGCCTGGCCGGGTTGTCACCTGCCTGCCGCTGGTGTCCGGCTCGCCTGCCGCTGGTGCCTGCTGCCGCCTGGTGTTGCCGCTGCTGGTGCTGGCCGCCTGCCGCTGCCGCCGCTGGCTGCCGCCTGCCTGGTATGTCCGAATACCGGCCGGGCGTTGTTGCTGCTGGCCTCTGCGTTGCCGCCGCCGCTGGTGTTGCCATGCCGTCCGCCTGCCGCCGGTGCCGTCGGTGCTGCCATGGTCCGCTGGTGTCTGGCGTTGCCTGCTGGTGCTGCCTGCTGCCTGCTGGTGCCTGCTGCTGCCGGCTTGGCTGGTTGCTTACCAAGCTGGCGGTGGCCACGCTGCTGGCCGGCTTGCCTGCCGCCTGTTGCCGCTGCCTGGCTGGTGCTGCCTGCTGCCTGCTGGTGCCTTGCTGCCTGCCTGCCGGCTGGTTGCCTACCGTTGCCTGCTGCCTTAGTGTTACCGTTAGCCGCCTGGGTGCCACCTGCTGCTGGTGTTGCCTAAGCCAGCCTGCCAGCTTGGTGTTCACTGCTGGTGCTCGGTGCTGTGCTGGTGTTCGCCTGCCGCCGCTGGTGCTGCTGCCGCCTGGCTGGCCGCTGCTGGCTGGCCGTTGGGTCGCTGCCGCTGGTGCTTGCCTACCGCCGCTGGTGCGGCTGCCTGCCTGCCGCCGCTGGTGCCGCTGCCGCCTGCCTGGCGTTCGCCTGCCTGCCGGCTGCTGGTGCTGCTGCTGCCGGCTGGCGTCCACCTGGCCTGCTGGCCGTTGCCGCCTCCGCTGCCGCCTGGTGCCTGCTGCCGCTGGTGCCGGCCAAGGTTGCTGGGTGTTAGCCGCCGGGTGCCTGGTGCCTGGCTGCCAGCCGCCGGCCGCCGTCGGCCAGGCCGCTTGCCGGCAGCCGCTGCCGCCTGGGTGCTGGCCTCCGCCGGGCCGGCCGCCTGGTCGCCGGTCGCCGCTGGTGCTTGCTGCTGCCGCCGCCGCTGGCTGGCGTCGCCTGCTGCTGCTGGTGTTGCCTGGCTGCCTGCTGGTGCCTGCTGCTGCTGCCAGCTGGTGCCGTTGCCGGTGGCCGCTGCTGGTGCCTCCGGTTACTGCGTTGCTGCCGCTGGCCGGTGCTTGCCGCCTGCTCGGTGGCCTGGCTGGTGCTGCCTGCTGCCGCTGGTGCTGCCTCCGCTGGTGCAGTTGCTGCTTGCCTGGTGCTGGCTGCCGCTGCCTGCTCCGGTGTCTCGCCAGCTTGCCGGCTGGTGCTGCTCGCCGTTGCCTCCGGTGTCCTGCCGCTGCTGGTGCTGGCAAAGGCTTGCCGCCTCGCTGGCTGCCGCTGCCGTTCGGCTGGCCAGTTCGGCGTTGCCTCCGCCTGCCAGGCTGGTGCTGCTGCCGGGCTGGTGCCGCTGCTGGCCGGGTGCTTGTTGCCTGCTGCCGCTGGCTGGCTGCTGTTTGCTGCCTGCCGCTGGCGTTATCGCCTACCGCCTGGCGTTGGTGCCAAGCCGCTGGTGTTGCCGCTGGTGCTGGCGCCGCTGCCTGCCGGTGCTGGCTGGTTGCCTGCCGCTGGGTGCCGGGTGCCGCTGGCCGCCGCGTGCCGTCGCTGGTTGGTCCGTTGCCGCCTGCTGGTTGCTTGCCGGCCTGGCCGCTGGTGCTGCCTACTCGCCTGGCTGGTGCCGTTGCTGCCGCCTTGCCTGGTGTTGCCACCGCCGCTGGGTTGCTGGCTGCCTGCCTGCTGGCTGCTGGCCGTTGCTGGCTGCTGCCTCCGCCTCCGGCTGGCTGCTGCTGCCGCCTGGTGCCACTGCCTGCCTGCTGGTGCTTGGCCTGCCTGCTGCCGCTGCTGGCTGCCGCTGGTGCTGGCTGCCAGTCGGCCGTGCCTCCGGCTGGGCCTCCGGTGCTTGCCTGCCTGCCGCCGGTGGCCGCCGGTTGCTGCCGCCTGCCGCTGGGTGGCTCGCTGCCTGGCTGCCGGTGGCCGCTGCCCGCTGGCCGCTTGCCGCCGCTGGCCGGGTGCTTGCCGCCTGCCTGCCGGCCGGTCGCCTGCTGCCGGGCCGGGTTGCCGTTGCCTGCCAGGTCCGGCCGCCGCTGGCCGGTGCTGGCTGCCGCCGCTGGTGCCGCTTGGCTGCCGGGCTTGCCTGGCTGGGCCCTGGCCGGTGCCTGCTGCCAGCTGGCCGGTGCTGCCTGCCGGTGCCTGCCGCTGGTGGCGGTTGTTGCTGCCTGCCTGCCTGGTGTTGCTGGCTGGCTGCTGCTGCCGGGTTGGTTGCCTGCCTGCCGCTGGCGTTGCTTGGCCACGCTGGCCGCTCCGGTGCCGCTGCCTGGCCGCTTGGCCGTCTCGCCGCCGCTGGTGGTTGCTGCTGCCGCCGCTGCTGGTGCTGGTTGCCGCCGGCCGCCTGGTGCTGCCTGCCGCTGGTGCTGCCTGCTGCCTGGCTGCCTGGCTGCCTGTTGGCCGGCCGCTGCCGCCGGCCGCCGCCTGGCTCTGCTGGTGCTGCCAGCCTGCCAGCTGGCCGCCTGGTGCCTGCCGCCGGGTGCCGCCTGGTGACTGCCGCCGCCGCCACTGCCGCCGCCGCCACTGCCGCCGCCGCCACCGCCGCCTTGGTGGAAAATAATCCAGGTCTTAATAAAACATTGTTTAATTAATGTTTACTCTTTTAATTATTTATGAAGATACTTGTGTGTCTGAGTGACCTTTCTCAGTGTGTCTGAGTGACCTTTCTCAGTGTCTGAGTGACCTTTCTCAGTGTGTCTGAGTGACCTTTCTCAGTGTCTGAGGGACCTTTCGCAGTGTGTCTGAGTGACCTTTCTCAGTGTCTGAGTGACCTTTCTCAGTGTGTCTGAGTGACCTTTCTCAGTGTGTCTGAGTGACCTTTCTCAGTGTGTCTGAGTGACCTTTCTCAGTGTGTCTGAGTGACCTTTCTCAGTGTGTCTGAGTGACCTTTCTCAGTGTGTTTCAGTGACCTTTCTCAGTGTGTCTGAGTGACCTTTCTCAGTGTGTCTGAGTGACCTTTCTCAGTGTCTGAGTGACCTTTCTCAGTGTGTCTGAGTGACCTTTCTCAGTGTGTCTGAGTGACCTTTCTCAGTGTGTCTGAGTGACCTTTCTCAGTGTCTCAGTGACCTTTCTCAGTGTGTCTGAGTGACCTTTCTCAGTGTGTCTCAGTGACCTTTCTCAGTGTCTGAGTGACCTTTCTCAGTGTGTCTGAGTGACCTTTCTCAGTGTGTCTGAGTGTCCTTTCTCAGTGTGTCTGAGTGACCTTTCTCAGTGTGTCTCAGTGACCATTCTCAGTGTGTCTGAGTGACCTTTCTCAGTGTCTGAGTGACCTTTCTCAGTGTGTCTGAGTGACCTTTCTCAGTGTCTCAGTGACCTTTCTCAGTGTGTTTGAGTGACCTTTCTCAGTGTGTCTGAGTGACCTTTCTCAGTGTGTCTGAGTGACCTTTCCCAGTGTGTCTGAGTGACCTTTCTCAGTGTGTCTGAGTGACCTTTCTCAGTGTGTCTCAGTGACCTTTCTCAGTGTGTCTCAGTGACCTTTCTCAGTGTGTCTGAGTGACCTTTCTCAGTGTCTGAGTGACCTTTCTCAGTGTGTCTCAGTGACCTTTCTCAGTGTGTCTGAGTGACCTTTCTCAGTGTGTCTGAGTGACCTTTCTCTGTGTCTGAGTGACCTTTCTCAGTGTGTCTGAGTGACCTTTCTCAGTGACCTTTCTCAGTGTCTGAGTGACCTTTCTCAGTGTGTCTGAGTGACCTTTCTCAGTGACCTTTCTCAATGTGTCTGAGTGACATTTCTCAGTGACCTTTCTCAGTGTGTCTGAGTGACCTTTCTCAGTGTGTCTGAGTGACCTTTCTCAGTGTGTCTCAGTGACCTTTCTCAGTGTGTCTGAGTGACCTTTCTCAGTGTGTCTGAGTGACCTTTCTCAGTGTGTCTGAGTGACCTTTCTCAGTGTGTCTGAGTGACCTTTCTCAGTGTGTCTGAGTGACCTTTCTCAGTGTCTGAGTGACCTTTCTCAGTGTCTGAGTGTCCTTTCTCTGTGTGTCTGAGTGACCTTTCTCAGTGTGTCTGAGTGACCTTTCTCAGTGTGTCTGAGTGACCTTTCTCAGTGTGTCTGAGTGACCTTTTTCAGTGTGTCTGAGTGACCTTTCTCAGTGTGTCTCAGTGACCTTTCTCAGTGTGTCTGAGTGACCTTTCTCAGTGTGTCTGAGTGACCTTTCTCAGTGTCTGAGTGAACTTTCTCAGTGTTTCTGAGTGACCTTTCTCAGTGTGTCTGAGTGACCTTTCTCAGTGTGTCTGAGTGACCTTTCTCAGTGTGTCTGAGTGACCTTTCTCAGTGTGTCTCAGTGACCTTTCTCAGTGTCTCAGTGACCTTTCTCAGTGTGTCTGAGTGACCTTTCTCAGTGTGCCTAAGTGGCCTTTCTCAGTGTGTCTGAGTGACCTTTCTCAGTGTGAGTAACCTTTCTCAGTGTCTGAGTGACCTTTCTCAGTGTGTCTGAGTGACCTTTCTCAGTGTGTCTGAGTGACCTTTCTCAGTGTGTCTGAGTGACCTTTCTCAGTATGTCTGAGTGACCTTTCTCAGTGTCTGAGTGACCTTTCTCAGTGTGTCTGAGTGACCTTTCTCAGTGTCTGAGTGACCTTTCTCAGTGTGTCTGAGTGACCTTTCTCAGTGTGTCTGAGTGACGTTTCTCAGTGTGTCTGAGTGACCTTTCTCAGTGTGTCTGAGTGACCTTTCTCAGTGTGTCTGAGTGACCTTTCTCAGTGTGTCTGAGTGACCTTTCTCAGTGTGTCTGAGTGACCTTTCTCAGTGTCTGAGTGACCTTTCTCAGTGTTTCAGTGACCTTTCTCAGTGTGTCTGAGTGACCTTTCTCAGTGTGTCTGAGTGACCTTTCTCAGTGTCTGAGTGACCTTTCTCAGTGTGGCTGAGTGACCTTTCTCAGTGTGTCTGAGTGACCTTTCTCAGTGTGTCTGAGTGACCTTTCTCAGTGTGTCTCAGTGACCTTTCTCAGTGTGTCTGAGTGACCTTTCTCAGTGTGTCTGAGTGACCTTTCTCAGTGTGTCTGAGTGACCTTTCTCAGTGTCTCAGTGACCTCAGTCGTGTCTCAGTGACCTTTCTCAGTGTGTCTCAGTGACCTTTCTCAGTGTGTTCTAGTGACCTTTCTCAGTGTGTCTCAGTGGCCTTTCTCAGTGTGTCTCAGTGACCTTTCTCACTGTGTCTCAGTGACCTTTCTCAGCGTGTCTCAGTGACCTTTCTCAGTGTGTCTCAGTGACCTTTCTCAGTGTGTTCTAGTGACCTTTCTCAGTGTGTCTCAGTGACCTTTCTCAGTGTGTTCTAGTGACCTTTCTCAGTGTGTCTCAGTGGCCTTTCTCAGTGTTTCTCAGTGACCTTTCTCACTGTGTCTCAGTGACCTATATCAGCATGTCTCAGTGACCTTTCTCAGTGTGTCTGAGTGACCTTTCTCAGTGTGTCTCAGTGACCTTTCTCAGTGTGTCTCAGTGACCTTTCTCAGTGTGTCTGAGTGACCTTTCTCAGTGTGTCTCAGTGACCTTTCTCATTGTGTCTGAGTGACCTTTCTCAGTGTGTCTGAGTGACCTTTCTCAGTGTGTCTCAGTGACCTTTCTCAGTGTGTCTCAGTGACCTTTCTCTGTCTCAGTGACCTTTCTCATTGTGTCTGAGTGACCTTTCTCAGTGTGTCTCAGTGACCTTTCTCAGTGTGTCTTAGTCTCCTTTCTCAGTGTGTCTCAGTGACCTTTCTCAGTGTGTCTTAGTCTCCTTTCTCAGTGTGTCTCAGTGACCTTCCTCAGTGTGTTTGAATGACCTTTCTCAGTGTCTGAGTGACCTTTCTCAGTGTGAGTGACCTTTCTCAGTGTGTCTCAGTGACCTTTCTCAGTGTGTCTTAGTGACCTTTCTCAGTGTGTCTCAGTGACCTTTCTCAGTGTGTCTCAGTGACCTTTCTCAGTGTGTCTCAGTGACCTTTCTCAGTGTCTCAGTGGCCTTTCTTAGTGTGTCTCAGTGACCTTTCTCAGTGTGTCTCAGTGATCTTTCTCAGTGTGTCTCAGTGACCTTTCTCAGTGTGTCTGAGTGACCTTTCTCAGTGTTTCTGTGTGACCTTTCTCAGTGTGTCTCAGTGGCCTTTCTCAGTGTGTCTCAGTGACCTTTCTCAGTGTGTCTGAGTGACCTTTCTCAGTGTGTCTGAGTGACCTTTCTCAGTGTGTCTGTGTGACCTTTCTCAGTGTGTCTCAGTGACCTTTCTCAGTGTCTGAGTGACCTTTCTCTGTGTGTCTGAGTGACCTTTCTCAGTGTGTCTCAGTGACCTTTCTCAGTGTGTCTGAGTGACCTTTCTCAGTGTGTCTGAGTGACCTTTTTCAGTGTGTCTGAGTGACCTTTCTCAGTGTGTCTCAGTGGCCTTTCTCAGTGTGTCTCAGTGACCTTTCTCAGTGTGTCTGAGTGACCTTTCTCAGTATGTCTGAGTGCCCTTTCTCTGTCTGAGTGACCTTTCTCAGTGTCTCAGTGACCTTTCTCAGTGTGTTTGAGTGACCTTTCTCAGTGTGTCTGAGTGACCTTTCCCAGTGTGTCTGAGTGACCTTTCTCAGTGTGTCTCAGTGACCTTTCTCAGTGTGTCTCAGTGACCTTTCTCAGTGTGTCTCAGTGACCTTTCTCAGTGTCTGAGTGACCTTTCTCAGTGTGTCTGAGTGACCTTTCTCAGTGTGTCTGAGTGACCTTTCTCTGTCTGAGTGACCTTTCTCAGTGTGTCTGAGTGACCTTTCTCGGTGACCTTTCTCAGTGTCTGAGTGACCTTTCTCAGTGTGTCTGAGTGACCTTTCTCAGTGACCTTTCTCAGTGTGTCTGAGTGACCTTTCTCAGTGTGTCTGAGTGACCTTTCTCAGTGTGTCTGAGTGACCTTTCTAAGTGTGTCTCAGTGACCTTTCTCAGTGTCTCAGTGACCTTTCTCAGTGTGTCTGAGTGACCTTTCTCAGTGTGTCTGAGTGACCTTTCTCAGTGTGTCTCAGTGACCTTTCTCAGTGTCTGAGTAACCTTTCTCAGTGTCTGAGTGACCTTTCTCTGTGTGTCTGAGTGACCTTTCTCAGTGTGTCTCAGTGACCTTTCTCAGTGTGTCTGAGTGACCTTTCTCAGTGTGTCTGAGTGACCTTTCTCAGTGTGTCTGAGTGACCTTTCTCAGTGTGTCTCAGTGACCTTTCTCAGTGTGTCTGAGTGACCTTTCTTAGTGTGTCTGAGTGACCTTTCTCAGTGTCTGAGTGACCTTTCTCAGTGTTTCTGAGTGACCTTTCTCAGTGTGTCTGAGTGACCTTTCTCAGTGTGTCTGAGTGACCTTTCTCAGTGTGTGAGTGACCTTTCTCAGTGTGTCTGAGTGACCTTTCTCAGTGTGTCTCAGTGACCTTTCTCAGTGTGTCTGAGTGACCTTTCTCAGTGTGTCTGAGTGACCTTTCTCACTGTGTCTAAGTGGCCTTTCTCAGTGTGTCTGAGTGACCTTTCTCAGTGTGAGTAAACTTTCTCAGTGTCTGAGTCATCTTTCTCAGTGTGTCTGAGTGACCTTTCTCAGTGTGTCTGAGTGACCTTTCTCAGTGTGTCTGAGTGACCTTTCTCAGTGTGTCTGAGTGACCTTTCTCAGTGTGTCTGAGTGACCTTTCTCAGTGTGTCTGAGTGACCTTTCTCAGTGTCTGAGTGACCTTTCTCAGTGTGTCTGAGTGACCTTTCTCAGTGTCTGAGTGACCTTTCTCAGTGTGTCTGAGTGACCTTTCTCAGTGTGTCTGAGTGACGTTTCTCAGTGTGTCTGAGTGACCTTTCTCAGTGTGTCTGAGTGACCTTTCTCAGTGTGTCTGAGTGACCTTTCTCAGTGTGTCTGAGTGACCTTTCTCAGTGTGTCTGAGTGACCTTTCTCAGTGACCTTTCTCAGTGTGTCTCAGTGACCTTTCTCATTGTGTCTCAGTGACCTTTCTCAGTGTGTCTGAGTGACCTTTCTCAGTGTGAGTGAACTTTCTCAGTGTGAGTGAACTTTCTCAGTGTGTCTGAGTGACCTTTCTCAGTGTGTCTAAGTGGCCTTTCTCAGTGTGTCTCAGTGACCTTTCTCAGTGTGTCTGAGTGACCTTTCTCAGTGTGTCTCAGTGACCTTTCTCAGTGTGTCTGAGTGACCTTTCTCAGTGTGTCTGAGTGACCTTTCTCAGTGTGTCTGAGTGACCTTTCTCAGTGTCTCAGTGACCTCAGTCGTGTCTCAGTGACCTTTCTCAGTGTGTCTCAGTGACCTTTCTCAGTGTGTTCTAGTGACCTTTCTCAGTGAGTCTCAGTGGCCTTTCTCAGTGTGTCTCAGTGACCTTTCTCACTGTGTCTCAGTGACCTTTCTCAGCGTGTCTCAGTGACCTTTCTCAGTGTGTCTCAGTGACCTTTCTTAGTGTGTTCTAGTGACCATTCTCAGTGTCAGTGACCTTTCTCAGTGTGTCTGAGTGACCTTTCTCAGTGTGTCTCAGTGGCCTTTCTCAGTGTTTCTCAGTGACCTTTCTCACTGTGTCTCAGTGACCTTTCTCAGCGTGTCTCAGTGACCTTTCTCAGTGTGTCTGAGTGACCTTTCTCAGTGTGTCTCAGTGACCTTTCTCAGTGTGTCTCAGTGACCTTTCTCAGTGTGTCTGAGTGACCTTTCTCAGTGTGTCTCAGTGACCTTTCTCAGTGTGTCTGAGTGACCTTTCTCAGTGTGTCTGAGTGACCTTTCTCAGTGTGTCTCAGTGACCTTTCTCAGTGTGTCTCAGTGACCTTTCTCAGTGTCTCAGTGACCTTTCTCAGTGTGTCTGAGTGACCTTTCTCAGTGTGTCTGAGTGACCTTTCTCAGTGTGTCTCAGTGACCTTTCTCAGTGTGTCTTAGTCACCTTTCTCAGTGTGTCTCAGTGACCTTTCTCAGTGTGTCTTAGTGACCTTTCTCAGTGTGTTTGAATGACCTTTCTCAGTGTCTGAGTGACCTTTCTCAGTGTGAGTGACCTCAGTGTGTCTCAGTGACCTTTCTCAGTGTGTCTTAGTGACCTTTCTCAGTGTGTCTCAGTGACCTTTCTCAGTGTGTCTCAGTGACCTTTCTCAGTGTGTCTCAGTGACCTTTCTCAGTGTGTCTCAGTGGCCTTTCTTAGTGTGTCTCAGTGACCTTTCTCAGTGTGTCTCAGTGACCTTTCTCAGTGTGTCTCAGTGACCTTTCTCAGTGTGTCTGAGTGACCTTTCTCAGTGTTTCTGTGTGACCTTTCTCAGTGTGTCTCAGTGGCCTTTCTCAGTGTGTCTCAGTGACCTTTCTCAGTGTGTCTGAGTGACCTTTCTCAGTGTGTCTCAGTGGCCTTTCTCAGTGTGTCTCAGTGACCTTTCTCAGTGTGTCTGAGTGACCTTTCTCAGTGTGTCTCAGTGACCTTTCTCAGTGTGTCTTAGTGACCTTTCTCAGTGTGTCTCAGTGACCTTTCTCAGTGTGTCTGAGTGACCTTTCTCAGTGTGTCTGAGTGGCCTTTCTCAGTGTGTCTCAGTGACCTTTCTCAGTGCATATCAGTGACCTTTCTCAGTGTGTCTCAGTGACCTTTCTCAGTGTGTCTCAGTGACCTTTCTCTGTGTCTCAGTGACCTTTCTCAGTGTGTCTCAGTGACCTTTCTCAGTGTGTCTCAGTGACCTCAGTGTGTCTCAGTGACCTTTCTCAGTGTGTCTCAGTGACCTTTCTCAATGTGTCTCAGTGACCTTTCTTAGTGTGTTTTAGTTACCTTTCTCAGTGTGTGTCTCAGTGACCTTTCTCAGTGTCTCAGTGACCTTTCTCAGTGTCTCAGTGACCTTTCTCAGTGTGTCTCTGTGACCTTTCTCAGTGTCTCAGTGACCTTTCTCAGTGTCTCAGTGACCTTTCTCAGTGTGTCTCAGTGATCTTTCTCAGTGTCTCAGTGACCTTTCTCAGTGTGTCTCAGTGACCTTTCTCAGTGTGTCTCAGCGACCTTTCTCAGTGTGTCTCAGTGACCATTCTCAGTGTGTCTTAGTGACCTTTCTCAGTGTGTCTCAGTGGCCTTTCTCACTGTGTCTTAGTGACCTTTCTCAGTGTGTCTCATTTACCTTTCTCAGTGTTTCTCAGTGACCTTTCTCAGTGTGTCTTAGTGACCTTTCTCAGTGTGTCTGAGTGACTTTTCTCAGTGAGTCTCAGTGGCCTTTCTCAGTGTGTCTCAATGACCTTTCTCAGTGTGTCTTAGTGACCTTTTTCAGTGTGTCTTGGTGACCTTTCTCAGTGTGTCTCAGTGGACTTTCTCACTGTGTCTTAGTGACCTTTCTCAGTGTGTCTCAGTGACTTTTCTCAGTGTGTCTCAGTAACCTTTCTCAGTGTGTCTGAGTGACCTTTCTCAGTGTGTATCAGTGACCTTTCTCAGTGTCTTAGCGACCTTTCTCAGTGTCTCAGTGACCTTTCTCAGTGTGTGTCAGTGATCTTTCTCAGTGTCTCAGAGACCTTTCTCAGTGTGGCTCAGTGACCTTTCTCAGTGTGTCTCAGCGACCTTTCTCAGTGTGTCTCAGTGACCATTCTCAGTGTGTCTTAGTGACCTTTCTCAGTGTGTCTCAGTGGCCTTTCTCACTGTGTCTTAGTGAGCTTTCTCAGTGTGTCTCATTTACCTTTCTCAGTGTTTCTCAGTGACCTTTCTCAGTGTGTCTTAGTGACCTTTCTCAGTGTGTCTGAGTGACTTTTCTCAGTGAGTCTCAGTGGCCTTTCTCAGTGTGTCTCAATGAACTTTCTCAGTGTGTCTTAGTGACCTTTCTCAGTGCGTCTTAGTGACCTTTCTCAGTGTGTCTCAGTGGACTTTCTCACTGTGTCTTAGTGACCTTTCTCAGTGTGTCTCAGTGCCCTTTCTCAGTGTGTCTCAGTGGCCTTTCTCAGTGTCTCAGTGACCTTTGTCAGTGTGTCTCAGTGACCTTTCTCAGTGTCTCAGTGACCTTTCTCAGTGTGTCTCAGTGACCTTTCTCAGTGTGTCTCAGTGACCTCAGTGTGTCTCAGTGACCTTTCTCAGTGATCTTTCTCGGTGTGTCTTGGTGACCTTTCTCAGTGTGTCTCAGTGACCTTTCTCAGTGTGTCTCAGTGACCTTTCTCAGTGTGTCTCAGTGACCTTTCTTAGTGTGTTTTAGTTACCTTTCTCAGTGTGTGTCTCAGTGACCTTTCTCAGTGTCTCAGTGTCTCAGTGACCTTTCTCAGTGTGTCTCTGTGACCTTTCTCAGTGTCTCAGTGACCTTTCTCTGTGTGTCTCAGCGACCTTTCTCAGTGTGTCTCAGTGATCTTTCTCAGTGTCTCAGTGACCTTTCTCAGTGTGTCTCAGTGATCTTTCTCAGTGTGTCTCAGTGACCTTTCTCAGTGTGTCTCAGTGTCCTTTCTCAGTGTGTCTCAGTGACTTTTTTCAGTGTGTCTCAGTGACCTTTCTCAGTGTCTTAGTGACCTTTCTCAGTGTGTCTCATGACCATTCTCAGTGTGTCTTAGTGACCTTTCTCAGTGTGTCTCAGTGGCTTTTCTCACTGTGTCTTAGTGACCTTTCTCAGTGTGTCTCATTTACCTTTCTCACTGTGTCTTTGTGACCTTTCTCAGTGTGTCTCAATGACCTTTCTCAGTGTGTCTTAGTGACCTTTCTCAGTGTGTCTTAGTGTCCTTTCTCAGTGTGTCTCAGTGGACTTTCTCACTGTGTCTTAGTGACCTTTCTCAGTGTGTCTCAGTGACCTTTCTCTGTGTATCTCAGTGATCTTTCTCAGTCTCTCAGTGACTTTTCTCATTGTGTCTTGGTGACCTTTCTCAGTGTGTCTCAGTGACCTTTCTCATTGTGTCTTAGTGACCTTTCTCAGTGTGTCTCAGTGACCTTTCTAACAAATGTTATTTTTTTTAAATTTCATAATATATTTAATATTCGAGTTCCTAAAGCTTGAATGTGTTAGTGCTATTAACCCTTTAACTGTCTCCACATACATCATTATTATTGATGAGAGTGTCATGTAGATCTGTATCATTAATGGTTGTGTAACATACATCAATGTTATTGATGTCTGTATCATGTAGATCTATATCATTAGTATTTGTGTCACATAACATAAGAAGGAAGGAACACTGCAACAGGCCTACTGACCCATGCAGAGCAGGTTCATGTCTCCCCCCCCCGGATTAGACCAATGACCCACTCCCCCGGATTAGCCCAATGACCCACCCAGTCTGGTCACCTCCACTCAAGGATGGAGCACTGCACCAGACCCAGCAGCACAAGCTAGTCAGTTCCAACTCACACCCACCCACACCCACTCATGTATTTATCTAACCTATTTTTAAAACTACACAATGTTTTAGCCTGAATAACTGTACTCGGGAGTTTGTTCCACTCATCCACAACTCTATTACCAAACTAGTGCTTTCCTATATCCTTCCTGAATCTGTATTTTTCCAACTTGAAACCATTGCTGCGAGTCCTGAATTGGCTGGAAATTTTTGGCACGCTATTTACATCCCCTTTATTTATTCCTGTTTTCCATTTATACACCTCGTTCATATCCCCCCTAATTCTACGCCTTTCGAGAGAGTGCAGATTCAGGGCCTCAGTCTATCCTCATAGGGAAGATTTCTGATACATGGGATCATCTTTGTCATCCTCCTCTGTAGGTTTTCCAGAGCATTTATATCCATTCTGTAATACGGTGACCAGAACTGATCAGCATAGTCTAAATGAGGCCTAACCAAGGATATATAGAGTTGAAGAACAACCTGAGGACTTCTGTTATTTATACCTCTAGATATGAAGCCAAGAATTCTGTTTGCTTTATTGTGAACACTAATGCACTGTTGTCTTGGTTTTAGATTACTGCTTACCAGAACTCTTAAACCCTTTTCACAATCAGTAGTATTAAGATCTATATTATTTAGTTTATATGTGCCATGGTTATTTAACTGTCCAACATTTAGAAATTTGCATTTGTCAATATTAAACTGCATCTGCCACTTCTCCGACCATTGCATCAGTCTATTCAAATCATCCTGGAGTGCTCTAGTGCCCTCATTAGAATGAATTGGACGGCCTATTTTGGTGTCATCAGCAAATTTGCTTATGCCGCTATTTATTCCCTCATCTATGTCGTTTATGTAAATTGTGAACAACAATGGGCCCAACACTGACCCCTGAGGAACACCGCTTGTGACCTGCCCCCATTCTGATTTCTCCCCATTTATGCAAACTCTCTGCTGTCTATTTGTCAACCATACCTCTACCCAGGAAAAAATTTCTCCTATTCCGTGTACCTTAAGTTTCCTCAATAGCCTCTGGTGACAAACTCTATCGAAAGCCTTACTGAAGTCCATATACACAATATCATATTCATTACCATGATCTACCTCCTCAAACACCTTAGTGAAAAAAATTAGTAAATTCGTAAGACAGGAACGCCCCCTTGTAAAACCGTATTGAGATTCATTTATCAATCTGTGCCTGTCAAGATGGCTACGAATTGCTTTGGCAATTATTGATTCCATAATTTTTCCCTCTATGGAGGTAAGGCTTATTGGTCTATTGTTTGAAGCCAAGGACCTGTCACCTGCCTTGTAAATAGGTATTGCATTTGCCATTTTTCACTTATCAGGCACTATGCCAGTTTGTAGTGATATGTTAAAAAGATTAGCCAAAGGTATGCTAAGTTCCTCTTTACATGCCTTTAACACCCTTGCAAACAGTTATCAGGGCCTGGGGATTTGTTGGTTTTTAGTTTCTCTATTGGTCTGAGGACCATGTCACTAGTTACTGCAATTGTACATAGTTTATTATCATCCTGTTCTACATAATCTATTATTTCAGGAATATCGCTAGTATTTTCCTGGGTGAAAACTGAGAGGAAGTAGGTATTGAGAATTTCACACATATCCTTATCACTGTCAGTGATCTGACCAGAGTTACTCTTAAGTGGGCCAATCTTGTCCCTAATCTTACTTCTGTATACCTGAAAGAACCCTTTTGGGTTAGTCTTTGAATCCCTTGCGACCTTAGCCTCATAATCCCTTTTTGTTTTTCTTATTCCTTTCTTTATTTCTCTCTTTAATTGAATATATTGATTTCTTAACTGCCCATCCCCTCTTTTGATACGCCTATATATGCCTCTCTTTTGACCAATGAGATGTTTTAATCTATTGTTCATCCATTTGGGATCATTTTTGATAGATCTAATTTCCCTACTCGGAACAAAAGTTGTCTGGGCAGCTAGAACTATGCTCTGAAAAATGTCATATTGGCAACCAAGATCACCTACCTTACCCATAGTCAGGACATCCCAATTTAACCCACCCAGGTAATTTTTCAGTCCCATGAAGTCGGCCAAGCGAAAATCTGGGACAGAGATTTTCTTGCAGTTATCTGGGTAATTCCATGATATATTGAAACTAAGTGATTTGTGATCACTTTCCCCAAACTCATCATTAACGTCAAGATTATTAATTAGTGAATCTTTGTTGGCAAGAACCAAGTCAAACAGATTGTTTCCTCTAGTTGGTTCTGTCACAAACTGTTCTAAAAAGCAATCCTGAACCGTATCAAGAAAGTCAAGATTTCCCGTCATATTGTTCCAATCAATTTGTCTAAAGTTACAATCTCCCATTATCACAACATTTTCATATCAATACATACATCAATATTATTGATGCCATTGTCATGTAGATGTATATCATTGATGCCAGCATTACACAGATATATGTTGTTAATGCCAATATCACATAGATTTATGTCACTGATGCCAGTGTCACATAGATCTATGTCAGTGATGCCAGTGTTACATAGATTTATGTCATTGATGCTTGTATCATATAGATGTATATCATTGATGCTAGTGTCACATAGATCTATATCATTGATGCTTGTGTTGCATAGATCTATGTCATTGATGCTTGCATCACATAGATCTATATCATTGATGCTTGTGTTATATAGATTTATGTCATTGATGCTTGCATCACATAGATCTATATCATTGATGCTTGTGTCACATAGTTCTATATTAATGCTTGCTTCACATAGATCTATATCATTGTTGCTTGTGTCACATAGATCTATATGCTTGTATCACATAGATCTATATCATTGATGCTTGTGTCACATAGATCTATATTAATGCTTGCTTCACATAGATCTATATCATTGTTGCTTGTGTCACATAGATCTATATGCTTGTATCACATAGATCTATATCATTGATGCTTGTGTCACATAGATCTATATTAATGCTTGCTTCACATAGATCTATATCATTGTTGCTTGTGTCACATAGATCTATATGCTTGCTTCACATAGATCTATATCATTGTTGCTTGTGTCACATAGATCTATATCATTGATGCTTGCATCACTTGGATCTATGTTATTGATGCTTGTGTCACATTGATCTGTAACATTGATATTAGTGTCACAGACATCTATATCATTGTTCCTTGTGTCATGTAGATCTATATCACTGATGCTAGTATCATACAGAAGTACGTATGTCATTGATGCTTGTATCACATAGATCTATATCATTAGATGCTTTTGGCGGAGGGTTGAGGAAGTAACATGTGTTTGAGCTCCATCAAATTTGCGTTTGCCTGGCAAACCATAAAGTGCATTTACTCATTTAAACTCCACATAGAGGAAATGTCAGTGAACACTGAAGATAAAAATATAGATAATAGTGTAGAGTGTAGGGCCTCAGAATATCGGTTGATACTGGTGTTGCCATTACCGGAAATGGTTTGTGACTAACAGTGAAGGTAGATCAGTGAGGGAAAATAAGAAAGATCAGGGACTACTACAAATTCCAAGAGCTGAAAAGAAAAAAAATACTTGTTAAAACTGCTGGAAAAAGAAGATAAGTTTCTATATATTATGGAGTTACCTGGATAACTGCAATCAAATCTCTGTCTCAGACTTTCGCTTGGCCAATTTCATGGGACTGAAAAATTACCTGGGTAGGCTAAATTGGGATGTCCTGACTATGGGTCAGGTAGGTGATCTTAAGTTGCCAATATGATGTTTTTCAGAGCATAGTTCTAGCTGCCCAGACAACTTTTGTTCCGAGTAGGGAAATTAGATCTATGAAAAATGATCCCAAATGGATGAACAATAGTTTAAACCATCTCATTGGTCAAAAGAGAGGCATATATAGGCCAATCAAAAGACGAGATGGGCAGTTAAGAAATCAATATATTCAATTAAAGAGAGAAATAAGAAAAGAATAAGAGCAAAAAGGGATTATGAGGCTAAGGTCACAAGGGATTCAAAGACTAACACAAAAGGGTTCTTTCAGGTATACAGAAGTAAGATTAGGGACAAGATAGGCCCACTTAAGAGTAACTCAGGTCAGATCATTGATAGTGATAAGGATATGTGTGAAATTTTCAATACTTACTTCATCTCAGTTTTTACCCAGAAAGATACTAGGGAAATTCCAGAAATAATAGATTATGTAGAACAGGATGATAATAAACTATGCGCGATTGCAGTAACTAGTGATATGGTTCTCAGACAAAGAGATATTAAAACCTAACAAATCCCCAGGCCCTGATGAACTGTTTGCAAGGGTGTTAAAGGAATGTAAAGAGAAACTTAGCATACCTTTGGCTAATCTTTTCAACATATCACTACAAACTGGCATAGTGCCTGATAAGTGGAAAAGGGCAAATGTAATACCTATTTACAAGGCAGATGACAGATCCTTAGCTTCGAACTATAGACCAGTAAGCCTTACCTCCATAGTGGGAAAATTTATGGAATCAATAATTGCTGAAGCAATTCACAGCCATCTCGAAAGGCATAAACTGATTAATGAATCTCAGTACAGTTTTACAAAGGGGCATTCCTGTCTTACGAATTTACTAACTTTCTTCACTAAGGTATTTGAGGAGGTAGATCATGGTATTGAATATGATATTGTGAGTATGGACTTCAGTAAGGCTTTCGATAGAGTTCCACATCAGAGGCTATTGAGGAAACTTAAGGTATACGGAATAAGAGGAGAAATTTTTTCCTGGTTAGAGGCATGGTTGACAAATAGGCAGCAGAGAGTTTGCATAAATGGGGAGAAATCAGAATGGGGGCATGTCACAAGCAGTGTTCCACAGGGGTCAGTGTTGGGCTCCTTGTTGTTCAAAATCTACATAAACAACTTAGATGAGGGAATAAATAGTGACATAAGCAAATTTGCTGATGACACCAAAATAGGCCGTCCAGTTCATTCTAATGAGGACATTACAGCACTCCAGGATGATTTGAATAGACTTATGTAGTGGTCGGAGAAGTGACAGATGCAGTTTAATATAGACAAATGCTAAGTTCTAAATATTGGACAGGAAAATAACCATTCCACATATATACTAAATAATGTAGATCTTAATATTACGGATTGCGAGAAGGATTTAGGAGTTCTGGTTAGAAGTAATCTAAAACCAAGACAACAGTGCATTAGTGTTTGCAATAAAGCTAACAGAATCCTTGGCTTCATAGCAAGAAGTATAAATAATAGAAGTCCTCAGGTTGTTCTTCAACTCTATATATCTTTGGTTAGGCCTCATTTAGTCTATGCTGCCCAGTTTTAGAACATAAGAACATAAGAAAGGGGGTTTGGTCACCGTATTACAGAATTAATATAAATACACTGGAAAACACACCAAGGAGGATGACAAAGTTGATCCCATGTATCAGAAATCTTCCCTAAGGAGATAGACTGAGGGCCCTGAATCTGCACTCTCTAGAAAGACATAGAATTATGGGGGATATGACTGAAGTGTATAAATGGAAAACAGGAATTAATAAAGGGGATGTAAATAGTGTGCTAAAAATATCTAACATAGACAGGACTCACAGCAATGGCTTTAAATTGGAAAAATTCAGATTCAGGAAGGATATAGGAAAGCACTGGTTTGGTAATAGAGTTGTGGATGAGTAGAACAAACTCCCGAGTACCATCATAGACGCTAAGACATTGTGTAGTTTTAAAAATAGGTTGGATAAATACATGAGTGGGTGTGGGAGGGTGTGAGTTAGACCTGACTAGCTTGTGCTACTAGGTCTGATGCAGTGCTCCTCCCTTAAGTGACGTGTCTGACATCACTAGGTCAAGGCATTGGCTTTAGCCGGTGGGAAAATTGGAGCTGCCTCGCATAGACCAGTAGGCCTGTTGCATTGTTCTTTTTTATGTTTTTATGAGGGCAAATAATCTATTAGTGCGATGGATTTTTGAAGGACCTGCCTAGTATGGGCCAACAGGCCTGCTGCAATGTTTCTCCTTTCTTATGTTCTTATATTGGGAACGGGTGGGAACTGGGCCTAAAGGTGTTTCCACACAGTTGGTCGTGTTATATGTACTGAAGAATTGTTACTCATATCACCTTATGTAATATAGTGAGTGATGAGGGTGTTGATGTACAGTGATATAGTGATCTTAAATTGTGGAGTACATAGTGCATAGTGTATAATATATGGAATGTATGTTTGGTCGAGCAGCACTTAAATTATTGTCACATGTTGACAGAGAAGTGGAAATAAACAAACAGATGTGTGTACTGAACTATCGTGTAAATAATATATCAAGGGATAAGGATATGAATGTGCAGTGATATAGTGAACTGAAATTGTGGCTAAGAGTAATCTTAATTAATCCCCAGTGCATAGTGTACAGTACAGTATATGGTGTAATTTTTGGGAATAAATTACGGTCAAGTGGCACTAGTGAATTATTAACAGATGTCGACAGGGAAGTGGATATAAACAATTGTATGAGTATTGAAGTATCGACATAAGTAATATAACAAGTGACAAGGACACTGATGTGAAGGGATGTAGCAGTCTAAATTATGGCTAATAATAAAGTGAACATAATGTAAATGAAAAAGAATAAGCCAAATAACGTTACCATGTGAAGTGTCCCCTCCTTAACCTCTTACCACCAACCCCTCCCCCACCAAGTGGGAAAGGTCCCCCCTCAAGCACCCCTACCCCCTTTCATGGATCCACCACCACATAAAAATACTCAGGATAAGATACAGTGGACCCCCGAGTTTCGCGATTAATCTGTTACAGAGAGTCTGCCGACTGGCGAAATTCACGATTGGCAAATCTGTTTTCCCCATAAGAAATAATGGAAACCCAATTAATCTGTTTCAGACAGCCAAAAGTATTAACAAAAAATATTTTTTTTAAAGATTAAATATAGATTTACATACAGAAAACAATGACAAAAAATATAAAGCACTAATAAAATGGATAAATGAACATTTAACATCACACTTAACCTTTATTGATTCTTGTTATTGTAGGAGGTAGGAGGCAAGAGGAAGGCGAGTTTATTACGCTTCAATATGACGCTAATATCATCTCTACGGCTTATTTATCTACCACAATTCATCTAATATGACATTATAAACAATATTAATAACATAGAAACATGATATATTCTCTAGAATGAATAAAGTATGTCATAATGTATGAGAGGAGTAAATGGTGTAAGCGTTGTTGCTGGGTTTAAGGGCCGCCACTGAGAGAAGCCGTGTTGGTGGCGGTGGAGGCTTTAGCCACCACCACCATCACACTTACACAATGTATGTAATTTATAAATAAGAAGTATTTACATTTTAATTTATAAATAAGTAAGTTTATTCAGGTATACACAATACAGTTACATAGATTATCATACATAGCAGCATATGTGTAAAGTACCCAGGATAACCCAAAAAATTCATTCAGAAGTGATATACAGCAGGGCCCCACTTTACGGCGGTTCGCTTTACGGCGTTCCGCTAATACAGACATTTCAAATTATGACCAAAACTCACTATACGGCTCCCCCCACCTGTCTTTCTAATATGGTCACAGCTGCCCACCGAGTTTGTTTACATTCTCCCTGAGCACATCTCCTTATTATGTCTGGAAACTTTCCAAAATTTCAAGTGTTTTAAAGTTATTGTATACAGTGGACCCCCGGTTAACGATTTTAATCCGTGCAAGAGGGGTAATTGTTATGCGAAATAATCGTTATGTGAATGAATTTTCCCCATAAGAAATAATGGAAATAAAATTAATCCGTGCAAGACACCCAAAAGTATGAAAAAAAAATTTTTTTACCACATGAAATGTTAATTTTAATACACACAAACTGAAAAAGGCATGCACACTTACATGACACTTACTTTTATTGAAGATCTGGTGATGATTGATGGGATGGGAGGAGGGGAGAGTGTCGAACTTATTGTTTAGAAGGGGAATCCCCTTCCATTAGGACTTGAGGTAGCAAGTCCTTTTCCGGGGTTACTTCCCTTCTTCTTTTAATGCCACTAGGACCAGCTTGAGAGTCACTGGACCTCTGTCGCACAACAAATCTGTCCATAGAGCTCTGTACCTCCCGTTCCTTTACGATTTGTCTAAAATGGGCCACAACATTGTCATTGAAATAGTCACCAGCACGGCTTGC
Source organism: Cherax quadricarinatus (assembly GCF_038502225.1). Lineage (NCBI taxonomy): Eukaryota > Metazoa > Arthropoda > Malacostraca > Decapoda > Parastacidae > Cherax > Cherax quadricarinatus. The sequence continues at coordinate 28,301,352 of NC_091338.1, forward strand.
AACAGCTGTGTCAGGGTGATTTTCATCCATAAAGGTTTGCAGTTCAACCCACTGTGCACACATTTCCTTAATTTTTGAAGTAGGCACAATGGATTCCACAACTGGCATAGGCTTCTCAGGGTTAGCCCCAAACCCTTCAAAATCTTTCTTAATTTCCATACTAATTCTCACCCTTTTTACCACAGGGTTGGCACTAGAAGCTTTCTTGGGGCCCATGGTCACTTATTTTCCAGAAACAGCACCGAAAACACTGTAATAATACGAAATATTCCGAGTGTATGCTTGGATGTTACCGCGGAGGCTGGCTGGTAAACAATGGCACGGGCGGCACATGTGAGGCTGGCTGAGGGCGCACATTGGACGCGTCTCGGACGAAAATCGGTGAGCGGGTTTTTAATCGGTATGCGCGGCAAAAATTTTGCGATTAAAGTAAGCGGTATGCGGAATAATCGCTATGTGATGCCATCGTTATGCGGGGGTCCACTGTATTTTATATGTATTGTACTTGATAATTAAACTTGTGTACACCTGTACCTAAATAAACTTACACACTGTGCTGGCATGTAGGTACACATTAAAATCACTAAGTCTCTCCACTCTTGATGCAATAATAATAATAATAATAATAATAATAATAATAATAATAATAATAATAATCTCTTGGGCGCATTAATGTCGCATATTATGTTAATATAGACATTTCCCTTAATCTATCTATGATATTTTTTTCAAAATTATATAAGAAACACATTATGTAACACACAAACATGATACATGTACCCACAGTATATAAATTTATACAAATATATATGAGATGTTTACCAAACGGTTTGTAGAAGTGTCGGAAGAATTACGTTTTCTCTAGCCCGTCAGCTGTTACTAGGGATAACTGTAGAAAAAATATTCCTTTCGTATGCCTTCACTTTATAGCTATAATTCTGTACTAACTTGTACACAGTGTAAGAGTATTTGTTTCGTGATTTAATTATTATAATAATAATAAAAATATTATAAGGTAAAAGTTTCACAAACTCTTACAAATGTACATGAATGAACTAAAACTGGACACGTATTAATACCGTCTATTTCGCCTGACCGAGTGATCGTCCACAACCTGTTCAGTTTGTTTGTTTATGCTGTCTGAGCTCGGTGTATCATTAAATGTTGTATATTACGTTAATATACACATTTTCATTAATCCATCCGTGATATTTTTTTCAAAATTATATAATAAACACGATACATAACATAAATACATAACAACATATGTGTAGAGAACCTAGGATAACCCAAAAAAGTCAGAGTGACTTACTTCCATTGCCTTCACTCAGAGCATCATTTCTTCTCAAAATGATGTTACATGAGAATGGGAGTGTTCTTCTTTATTTATTCTACCGTATCAATGTAGAGACAACCTGTACACAATGTAACTTGTACACAAACCAGACGTGTACACTTTGTTTACAAAACTTACCTTTGCCTGGTTTGTTTACATAACTCTGCGCCTGTCCTCTCTCATGCACTCATTCTTTCTCTCTGGTATGGTAGCCTGGCTGACTACCATACATACCACACTTGATTTTTTACAATAAATACTACTCATCTCACCCTATATTTTAAGGTAAGTAATGAGTGAAATGTATATACATTTTATCGCTCTGGGATGCTTAAATATCATAGAACAGTATGTGTGGGTGGGTTGGCCAGGTATGGTAGCCTGGCTGACTACCATACATACCACACTTGATTTTTTACAATAAATACTACTCATCTCACCCTATATTTTAAGGTAAGTAATGAGTGAAATGTATATACATTTTATCGCTCTGGGATGCTTAAATATCATAGAATAGTATGTGTGGGTGGGGTGGCCTGGTATGGTAGCCTGGCTGACTACCATACATACCACACTTGATTTCTTACAATAAATACTACTTGTCTCACCCTAGATTAAGACTATAAATATTTTAAGGTAAGTAATGAGTGCACTATGTGTGTATTGTACTTTTTTATTGTTTTTTTGATGCCTGGTTCTATTGCTAACATAATATATGTTAGTGTAAACTTGTTATCTAGTGTTTGTATGCATTTGTAAGTGGAAAAAAAGGGTGTTCCACTTTATGGCGGTTTCCGCTTTACGGCGGTAGCCTGGAACCTAACCCACCGTATAAGTGGGGCCCTCCTGTATTTCCATTGGTGTTCTTTTATATTTACACTTATATTTAATTTTATACTTACACTTTTATATTTACACTTACCTTGGAGGAGATGTTAGTTTAATTAGTTAGTTTGATGAAGGAGATGTTGGCAGAGGTTTAGAGCGGTGGAAGGTAGCAGGGCGGTGTAGGTTCAGCAGTCCTATACACATTCAACAACATTGGAGAGTTACTCTCATGTTGTTTTTCTATTGCTTACTCACTTAACTTACTTGCTACACTGTTAATTCTACAGTTTATCGCTGGCTGGAGCTATAGCCTTTACTGATACCTGCTGCTTTAGTGTCATACATATTGTAGAATCACTGAATCACTGCAGAAGGCACATTCTCCCCTCTTTCTTCCTCCTTTACTTTAGTACTTTGCTATGAGTTTTTTCTTGAATTCTATCATGTTTCTCACCTTCTTTATGAAAGGGCTGGCACTAGGAGCTTTCTTTGGGCCCATGGTGGCTTATTTAGCAGTTGCAAGCACAAAAAAACTGAATTACAGTGGACCCCTGCTTTATGATCACCTCCCAATGCGACCAATTATGTAAGTGCGTTTGTATGTGTATGTTTGGGGGTCTGAAATGGACTAATCTAATTCACAGTATTCCTTATGGGAACAAATTCGATCAGTACTGGCACCTGAACATACTTCTGGAATGAAATAATATCGTAAACCGGGGGTCCACTGTACAGTGGACCCCCGGTTAACGATTTTAATCCGTGCAAGAGGGCTCATCGTTATGCGAAATAATCGTTATGCGAATGAATTTTCCCCATAAGAAATAATGGAAATCAAATTAATCCGTGCAAGACGCCCAAAAGTATGAAAAAATTTTTTTTTTACCACATGAAATGTTAATTTTAATACACACAAACTGAAAAAGGCATGCACAATTAAATGACACTTACTTTTATTGAAGATCTGGTGATGATTGATGGGATGGGAGGAGGGGAGAGCATTATCTTCTTACTGTTTAGAAGGGGAATCCCCTTCCATTACGACTTGAGGTAGCAAGTCCTTTTCCGGGGTTACTTCCCTTCTTCTTTTAATGCCACTAGGACCAGCTTGAGAGTCACTGGACCTCTGTCGCACAACAAATCTGTCCATAGAGCTCTGTACCTCCCGTTCCTTTACGATTTGTCTAAAATGGGCCACAACATTGTCATTGAAATAGTCACCAGCACGGCTTGCAACAGCTGTGTCAGGGTGATTTTCATCTATAAAGGTTTGCAGTTCAACCCACTGTGCACACATTTCCTTAATCTTTGAAGTAGGCACAATGGATTCCACAACTGGCATAGGCTTCTCAGGGTTAGCCCCAAACCCTTCAAAATCTTTCTTAATTTCCATACTAATTCTGTTTACCTGGAGTTTACCTGGAGAGAGTTCCGGGGGTCAACGCCCCCGCGGCCCGGTCTGTGACCAGGCCTCCTGGTGGATCAGAGCCTGATCAACCAGGCTGTTGCTGCTGGCTGCACGCAAACCAACGTACGAGCCACAGCCCGGCTGATCAGGAACCGACTTTAGGTGCTTGTCCAGTGCCAGCTTGAAGACTGCCAGGGGTCTGTTGGTAATCCCCCTTATGTATGCTGGGAGGCAGTTGAACAGTTTGGGCCCCTGACACTTATTGTATGGTCTCTTAACGTGCTAGTGACACCCCTGCTTTTCATTGGGGGGATGTTGCATCGTCTGCCAAGTCTTTTGCTTTCGTAGTGAGTGATTTTCGTGTGCAAGTTCGGTACTAGTCCCTCTAGGATTTTCCAGGTGTATATAATCATGTATCTCTCCCGCCTGCGTTCCAGGGAATACAGGTTCAGGAACCTCAAGCGCTCCCAGTAATTGAGGTGTTTTATCTCCGTTATGCGCCCCGTGAAGGTTCTCTGTACATTTTCTAGGTCAGCAATTTCACCTGCCTTGAAAGGTGCTGTTAGTGTGCAGCAATATTCCAGCCTAGATAGAACAAGTGACCTGAAGAGTGTCATCATGGGCTTGGCCTCCCTAGTTTTGAAGGTTCTCATTATCCATCCTGTCATTTTTCTAGCAGATGCGATTGATACAATGTTATGGTCCTTGAAGGTGAGATCCTCCGACATGATCACTCCCAGGTCTTTGACGTTGGTGTTTCACTCTATTTTGTGGCCAGAATTTGTTTTGTACTCTGATGAAGATTTAATTTCCTCGTGTTTACCATATCTGAGTAATTGAAATTTCTCATCGTTGAACTTCATATTGTTTTCTGCAGCCCACTGGAAGATTTGATTGATGTCCCCCTGGAGCCTTGCAGTGTCTGCAATGGAAGACACTGTCATACAGATTCGGGTGTCATCTGCAAAGGAAGACACGGTGCTGTGGCTGACATCCTTGTCTATGTCGGATATGAGGATGAGGAACAAGATGGGAGCGAGTACTGTGCCTTGTGGAACAGAGCTTTTCACCGTAGCTGCCTCGGACTTGACTCTGTCGACGACTACTCTGTGTTCTGTTAGTGAGGAAATTATAGATCCATCGACCGACTTTTCCTGTTATTCCTTTAGCACGCATTTTGTGCTCTATTACGCCATGGTCACACTTGTCGAAGGCTTTTGCAAAGTCTGTATATATTACATCTGCATTCTTTTTGTCTTCTAGTGCATCTAGGACCTTGTCGTAGTGATCCAATAGTTGAGACAGACAGGAGCGACCTGTTCTAAACCCATGTTGCCCTGGGTTGTGTAACTGATGGGTTTCTAGATGGGTGGTGATCTTGCTTCTTAGGACCCTTTCAAAGATTTTTATGATATGGGATGTTAGTGCTATCGGTCTGTAGTTCTTTGCTGTTGCTTTACTGCCCCCTTTGTGGAGTGGGGCTATGTCTGTTGTTTTTAGTAACTGTGGGATGACCCCCGTGTCCATGCTCCCTCTCCATAGGATGGAAAAGGCTCGTGATAGGGGCTTCTTGCAGTTCTTGATGAACACGGAGTTCCATGAGTCTGGCCCTGGGGCAGAGTGCATGGGCATGTCATTTATCGCCTGTTCGAAGTCATTTGGCATCAGGATAACATCGGATAGGCTTGTGTTAACCAAATTCTGTGGCTCTCTCATAAAAAATTCATTTTGATCTTCGACTCTCAGTCTGGTTAGCGGCTTGCTAAAAACTGAGTCATATTGGGACTTGAGTAGCTCACTCATTTCCTTGCTGTCATCTGTGTAGGACCCATCTTGTTTAAGTAGGGGCCCAATACTGGACGTTGTTCTCGACTTTGATTTGGCATAGGAGAAGAAATACTTTGGGTTTCTTTTGATTTCATTTATGGCTTTTAGTTCTTCCCGCGATTCCTGACTCCTATAAGATTCCTTTAGCTTAAGTTCGATGCTTGCTATTTCTCTGACCAGTGTCTCCCTACGCATTTCAGATATATTGACCTCTTTTAGCCGCTCTGTTATTCTTTTCCATCGCCTGTAAAGGGAGCGCCTGTCTCTTTCTATTTTACATCTACTCCTCCTTTTTCTTAGAGGAATAAGCCTTGTGCATACATCGAGTGCCACCAAGTTAATCTGTTCTAGGCATAAGTTGGGGTCTGTGTTGCTTAGTATATCTTCCCAGCTTATATCGGTTAGGACTTGGTTTACTTGGTCCCACTTTATGTTTTTGTTATTGAAGTTGAATTTGGTGAATGCTCCCTCGTGACTAATCTCATTATGTCGGTCTGGGGCTCCACGCATACATGTCTGAACCTCAATTATGTTGTGATCTGAGTATATTGTTTTTGATATGGTGACATTTCTTATCAGATCATCATTGTTAGTGAAGATGAGGTCTAGTGTATTCTCCAGTCTAGTAGGTTCTATTATTTGCTGGTTTAAATTGAATTTTGTGCAGAGATTTAAAAGCTCGTGTGAGTGTGAGTTTTCATCAGAGCTGCCTCCTGGTGTTATTACTGCAACAATATTATTTGCTATATTCCTCCATTTTAGGTGCCTTAAGTTGAAATCCCCCAGGAGCAAGATGTTGGGTGCAGGAGCTGGAAGATTTTCCAGACAGTGGTCAATTTTTAACAGCTGTTCCTGGAATTGCTGGGATGTTGCATCCGGAGGCTTGTAGACTACCACAATGACTAGGTTTTGGTTCTCGACCTTTACTGCTATAACTTCCACTACATCATTTGAGGCATTAAGCAGTTCTGTGCAAACAAGTGACTCTGCAATGTACAGGCCAACCCCCCCCCCCCTTTTGCCTGTTCACTCTGTCACATCTGTATAGGTTGTAACCTGGGATCCATATTTCGTTGTCCAAGTGATCCTTTATGTGGGTCTCAGTGAAAGCCGCGAACATTGCCTTTGCCTCTGCAAGCAGTCCACGGATGAAAGGTATTTTGTTGTTTGTTGCTGGCTTTAGACCCTGTATATTTGCAAAGAAGAATGTCATCGGACTGGTGGTATTGTTGGTACTGGGGGAGGGGATTTTTTTTCCGGCATTAGTATCTGTATCTGTTGGTTTGGAGTGGAGGCCATCGACTGTGGTTCCACTCCAGGAATGACTGGATTTGGTGTACGATTTCTGCCATTTCCTGCCAGTTTTTTTCCTTCCTGGCACTAAAAAACCTCTCCCTCTTGAGTGGCTGTGGCTACCCAGGTTTTCCCATGGCCTGGATGTTTTGTATCTTTTTGTCCCCTTTAGATGGTGTGCCTGGCAATTTAAGTTATAGCACAGTCTTTCCTGTACTGAAGAGGTACACATTTCAGGGTGAAAAAGCTTACAGGAAGGGAGTTTGCATTTTCCTGTTGTCATATGGGCACGGCATTTTCTAGGGAGGTCATAGTTGCACGTCCCGTCTGTTTTTCCAGATTTCCCATGTCTGCAGATACCTAGTGCATAGTATGTGCACAGGCTTGGTTTCCGTTTGCCTTGGGTTTCTGTGACTGTATTCCCTATTGGTGCATGTTTCCCTGTCTTATTCCTATCCTCCCTAGCACCAACAATGGAGCTCCCACCAGTTGTTTTTGGTAATATATCCTCACTATTGCTAGTGGAGTCCTCTTGTTTGCTATTTCCTGTGGTATTTCTAGTTTGCAATATTGTTTTTTTCTTATCTTTGACTAAACTTGTTTCCCCACTACGGCTGCTGTCCCCTATGAGGTCATTTATATGTATTCCTTCCTGCGTATAATTCCCGACTACCTGAACAGCACCTCCAGCTTCAGCACCTCCAGCTTCACCATTACTGTCTCCCTGGACAGCATCTCTTCACCATTACTGTCTCCCAGGACAGCATCTCCAGCTTCACCATTACTGTCTCCCAGGACAGCACCTCCAGCTTCACCATTTCTGTCTCCCAGGACAGCACCTCCAGCTTCACCATTACTGTCTCACAGGACAGCACCTCCAGCTTCACCATTACTGTCTCCCAGGACAGCACCTCCAGCTTCTCCATTACTGTCTCCCAGGACAGCACTATCAGCTCCACATTTACTGACTACCAGGACATCACCTCCAGCCTTACAGTTTCTGACTACATGGCCAGTATCAAGGGCAGTACCATTCAGCCCAGACTTTTTATGTTCCCATCTGTTGTAGAAAGCTTCCAGGTTTTCTATGAAAGCAGCTTTGATGTTATCCTCTTTTAATACCCTTGTGATTTTAGTCCACAGATTTATCTCATTTGGGCATACCCAAAAACACTTCCCTGTTTTAATACTGCTTGTAGCTAGTTCTTGGATATCTGCACAAGGGGCGTGACACCAATTTCCACAAAAATGACAATTTATCCATGTGGAAGCCCGTTTGTTTGATTTATTGCAGACTACACACAGCTTCATAATGATTTGAATGGTTGATTTACTGTAATTCTACTAGCAACCTCTTGAATACTCTATTAATAACCTCTTTAAGTAAAGCTCTAGCTATCTGTATTTCTATTTCTAACTGTACTTTTATATCAGGACAGCTTACCGGAGTACGCTCCTGGAGTTTGTTTTATATTTATTGTTTGTGTTTATAAGGGCGCCTACAACCCTATTCGTTTACAGTCTGCTTTATTGTCCAACGAATCCGTTTGAAACCGACCAAGGGTTCAACCAGTCGAGGGTTCGGAGCCAGTCTGATCTGATCAGTGGGTCACTTATTTAAAACATACTGGTCGGTGAATTGGGCTAACACATGAAGGATCTACTGGAAAATTCTACCCGAGTAATATGTTATTTGATTGATACAAAAGTATAACTTGCGTGTTGAAGAAACCGGTGACTGCTGGCAACTCCTACAGTGACGAACAGTCGAGCCTCAACCCTTGTTTATCAATCGCTGTATCTAGCTTTTCTAGTTTTTCTTTTTGGCCTCCACCACAATAAATGCTATATTATCACTATAGTTGACTGGTGGAAATTTTGGAGGAAGGACACTTTTTCTGTAGTAATAATTATTTCTCGTTGTGTATATTGCGACCGCTGGTAACTACAGGTTATATGAAATTCACAGTAACGTCTGGTATTTCAAGAAAAGAAACTAATGAAAGTCTGGTCGGGCATACAAGAAGTATTGACAAGTGAAAACCCAGAAATCATAAAAAAGTTTCTAATGAACTTGCCAGGTATATATAAAAGGGGTAAGGAACAAGAAAAGGAGGAAAGCAAAAATGAAGGTAAAGAGGAAGGAGTCCAAATAAGAGTGGATAACATTATTCAGAGCAAGTTGGAAAAGTACCAAACATCGGTACTTAACATAAAGAACCAAACATCGGTACTTAACATAAAGAACCAAACATCGGTACATAACATAAAGAACCAAACATCGGTACATAACATAAAGAACCAAACATCGGTACATAACATAAAGAACCAAACATCGGTACATAACATAAAGAACCAAACATCGGTACATAACATAAAGAACCAAACATCGGTACTTAACATAAAGAACCAAACATCGGTACTTAACATAAAGAACCAAACATCGGTACATAACATAAAGAACCAAACATCGGTACATAACATAAAGAACCAAACATCGGTACATAACATAAAGAACCAAACATCGGTACTTAACATAAAGAACCAAACATCGGTACATAACATAAAGAACCAAACATCGGTACATAACATAAAGAAGATGAAATTAAGACACATGTGCAACATCTGAGTATCTTTATTGTAGACGTTTTGCCGTCCAGTGGCTTTATCAATACAAATTCCAGGACATAACTTGAAGATAGTAGAACTGTGTACTATGTACCAAACATCGGTACATAACATAAAGAACCAAACATCAGTACATAACATAAAGAACCAAACATCAGTACATAACATAAAGAACCAAACATCGGTACATAACATAAAGAACCAAACATCGGTACATAACATAAAGAACCAAACATCGGTACTTAACATAAAGAACCAAACATCGGTACTTAACATAAAGAACCAAACATCGGTACTTAACATAAAGAACCAAACATCGGTACTTAACATAAAGAACCAAACATCGGTACTTAACATAAAGAACCAAACATCGGTACATAGCATAAAGAACCAAACATCGGTACATAACATAAAGAACCAAACATCGGTACATAGCATAAAGAACCAAACATCGGTACATAACATAAAGAACCAAACATCGGTACTTAACATAAAGAACCAAACATCGGTACATAGCATAAAGAACCAAACATCGGTACATAGCATAAAGAACCAAACATCGGTACATAACATAAAGAACCAAACATCGGTACATAACATAAAGAACCAAACATCGGTACATAGCATAAAGAACCAAACATCGGTACATAACATAAAGAACCAAACATCGGTACATAACATAAAGAACCAAACATCGGTACATAGCATAAAGAACCAAACATCGGTACATAACATAAAGAACCAAACATCGGTACATAACATAAAGAACCAAACATCGGTACATAACATAAAGAAGATGAAATTAAGACACATGTGCAACATCTGAGTATCTTTATTGTAGACGTTTTGCCGTCCAGTGGCTTTATCAATACAAATTCCAGGACATAACTTGAAGATAGTAGAACTGTGTACTATGTACCAAACATCGGTACATAACATAAAGAACCAAACATGAGTACATAACATAAAGAACCAAACATCGGTACATAACATAAAGAACCAAACATCGGTACATAACATAAAGAACCAAACATCGGTACATAACATAAAGAACCAAACATCGGTACATAGCATAAAGAACCAAACATCGGTACATAACATAAAGAACCAAACATCGGTACATAACATAAAGAACCAAACATCGGTACATAACATAAAGAAGATGAAATTAAGACACATGTGCAACATCTGAGTATCTTTATTGTAGACGTTTTGCCGTCCAGTGGCTTTATCAATACAAATTCCAGGACATAACTTGAAGATAGTAGAACTGTGTACTATGTACCAAACATCGGTACATAACATAAAGAACCAAACATCAGTACATAACATAAAGAACCAAACATCGGTACATAACATAAAGAACCAAACATCGGTACATAACATAAAGAACCAAACATCGGTACATAACATAAAGAACCAAACATCGGTACATAACATAAAGAACCAAACATCGGTACATAACATAAAGAACCAAACATCGGTACATAACATGAAGAACCAAACATCAGTATATAACATAAAGAACCAAACATCGGTACATAACATAAAGAACCAAACATCGGTACATAACATGAAGAACCAAACATCAGTATATAACATAAAGAACCAAACATCGGTACATAACATAAAGAACCAAACATCAGTACATAACATAAAGAACCAAACATCGGTACATAACATAAAGAACCAAACATCAGTACATAACATAAAGAACCAAACATCAGTATATAACATAAAGAACCAAACATCGGTACATAACATAAAGAACCAAACATCAGTACTTAACATAAAGAACCAAACATCGGTACATAACATAAAGAACCAAACATCGGTACATAACATAAAGAACTAAACATCGGTACATAACATAAAGAACCAAACATCGGTACATAACATAAAGAACTAAACATCGGTACATAACATAAAGAACCAAACATCGGTACATAACATAAAGAACCAAACATCAGTATATAACATAAAGAACTAAACATCGGTACATAACATAAAGAACCAAACATCGGTACATAACATAAAGAACTAAACATCGGTATATAACATAAAGAACCAAACATCGGTACATAACATAAAGAACTAAACATCGGTACATAACATAAAGAAAAAGGAAAGGAAGAAAAAGCTAGAGGAGGAACAAATGAAAATGAAAAAAAAGTGAAGAAATACACCTAGATGAAAGAAAACAAGAGAATTCAGATGAGGTGGCATAACTTGGGAAAGACACAAAATAAGCAAATATAGGTAGTCAGAACATTTGCAGATGCTAAGCCTATATGGCAGAACTTGCTGGAACAAACACAACAGAAAATATGCGAACATGTTGAGAAAGGGAAAGTGTCGGTTTAACAAAGAGTGTACAGTGGTCCCTTGGTTATCAGCTGTAATCTGTTCCAGAAGGTCGGCCTAAATCCATAAAGACCGAAAATCAAAATAATATTTCACATAAGAATTAATGTAAATACAATTAATCCATTCCAGACACTTAAAAATATTAACAAAATATACAGTTTTTAAAGGTTTTTAAAGGTTAACTATAGTATTACACAAAACAGTGAGAAAGAAATATAAAGCACTAATTTTAATAATAAATGAACATTACATACCTTTGTTGAAGACTCTTGTTGGCATATGGAAGAAGGTGAGGAGGGGAGAGGGAAGAGAATTTATTGTTTCAAACAGGAATCTCCCTTCATACAGACTTCGGGTATCAAAGCCCTCTCTGGGGTTAATCCCTACTTTGTCTTTTACTGCCACTACAACCCTGTCACACAAAAAAGCTGCCCAGAGAGGTCTGTTTCTGGCATCTCTTTAAGATTTGCCTGAAGTGGGACAAGGTTTTGTCAATGAACATGTTGCAGATATGACTTGTTTGATCTTGGTCAGGGTGTTATTTCTCCACAAAACTTTCCACGTCACTTCACTTTGCACACATGTTCTTAATCACCGAAAAAGGTACATTCTCCCCTCTCTCTCTCCCTCCTCTGAAGCAATTTCCTCAGCTGTGGTCTGTTGCTGTTGCAGATGAAGGTCATAGAAACTCTTCAGTGGTTAGCTCTTCCGTGTGGTCCTCCACCAACTCTTCCACATCCTGGTCACTCACCTTCAACCCATTGGACTTTCCCAAAGACACAATAGATTCCAAAATAGGCGAAGGGTCGTCAGGGTCAGCCTCAAACCCCTCAAAACCCTTGTCGAGGACACATTCTGGCCACAATTTTCTCCAAGCAGAGTTCAAAGTCCTGGAAGACACTCCCTGCCAAGCCTTACCTATAAGGTTTATGCAATGGAGGATATTGAAGTGATTCCTCTAGAACTCTCTTTGGGTCAAGTCAGTTCAGAGAATGAGTCAGAACAGTGTGCGCAGAATACCTAAGGTGAGAGACTGAGTCAGGACAGTGTGCATAGTTTACCTGAAGTGAGAGAGTGATCTAGGACAGCGTGCAGAGTGTTCCTTGCATGAGAGACTGAGTCAGGACAGTGACTGTGCACAGTGTACCTGTGGTGAAAGACTGACTCAGGGCAGTGTGCACAGTGCACCTGAAGTGAGAGACTGAGTCAGGACAGTGACTGTGCACAGTGTACCTGTGGTGAAAGACTGAGTCAGGACAGTGAGTGTACACAGTGTTCCCTCGGTGAGAGACTGAGTCAGGACTGTGTGCACCGTGTTCTTAAGGTGAGAGACTAAGTGAGGTCAGTGCGCACAGTGCACCTGAAGTGAAAGACTGAGTCAGGACAGTGTGCACAGTGTACCTGAGGTGAAAGACTGAGTCAGGACAGTGTGCACAGTGCACCTGAGGTGAAAGACTGAGTCAGGACAGTGTGCACAGTGCACCTGAGGTGAAAGACTGAGTCAGGACTGTGTGCACCGTGTACCTGAGGTGAGTGACTGAGTGAGGGCAGTGTGCACAGTGTATCTGAGATGAGAGAATGAATCAGTACAGTGTGCACAGCATACCTGAGGTGAGAGACTGAGTCATGACAGTGTGCACAGTGTATCTGAGGTGATAGACTGAGTGAGGACAGTGTGCACAGTGTACCTGAAGTGAGATACTGAGTCATGACAGTGTGCACAGTGTGCCTGAGATGAGAGACTGAGTCAGTACAGTGTGCACAGTGTTCTTTAGGTGAGAGACTGAGTCAGGACAGTGTGCACAGTGTGCCTGAGATAAGAGACTGAGTCAGGACAGTGTGCACAGTGTGCCTGAGATAAGAGACTGAGTCAGGACAGTGTGCACAGTGTACATGAGGTGAGAGAATGGGTCGTGACAGGGAGTGTGCACAGTGCACCTGAGGTGAGAGACTGTGTCAGGACAGTGAGTGTACACAATGTACCTGGGGTGAGAAACTGACTCTCGACATTGTGCACAGTGTACCTGAGCTGAGAGACTCTGTCAGGACTGTGTGCACAGTGTTCCTGAGGTTAGAGATTGAGTGAGATCAGTGAGTGTGCACAATGTAGCTGGGGTGAGAAACTGACTGACGACAGTGTGCACAGTGTATGTGAGATGAGTGAGTGAGGACAGTGTGCACAGTGTACCTGAGGTCACTGAGTGAGAACAGTGTACATAAATGTACGTTAGGTGAGATACTGTGTGACAACAGTGTGCACAGTGTACCTTAGATGAGAGACAGTGTACCTTAGATGAGAGACTGAGTCATGACAGTGTGCACAGTGTAACTGAGGTGAGAGACTGAGTGAGGACAGTGTACCTGAGATGAGAGACTGAGTGAAGACAGTGTGCACAGTGTATCTGAGGTGACAGAATGAGGTAGGACAGTGTGCACAGTGTACCTGAGGTGAGAGGCTGAGTGAAGACAGTGTGCACAGTGTACATGAGGTTAGAGACTGAGTCAGGACAATGATTTTGGACAGTGTACCTGATGTGAGATACTGAGTCATGACAGTGTCCACAGTGTACGTGAGGTGAGAGACTGAGTCAGTACAGTGTGCACAGTGTTCTTGAGGTGAAGACTCTGTCAGGACGGTGCACACAGTGTACCTGAGGTGACAGACTGAGTCAGGACAGTGATTTTGGACAGTGTACCTGATGTGAGATACTGAGTCATGACAGTGTGGAAAGTGTACCTGAGGTGAGAGACCAAGTAAGTCCAGTGAGTGTGCACAGTGTGCCTGAGATGAGAGACTGAGTCAGGACATGTACACAGTGCACCTGAGGTGAGAATGAATCAGTACAGTGTGCACAATGTACCTGCAGTGAGATACCAAGTATGATCAGTGAGTGTGCACAGTGTACCTGAGGTGAGTGAATGAGTGAGGACAGTGTGCACACTGTACCTGAGGTGAGAGAGTGAGGACACTGTGTACAGTGCACCTGAGGTGAGAGACTGAGTCAAGACATTGTGCACAGTGTATTTGAGGTGAGTGACTGAGTGAGGACAGTGTGCTTAAGTGTACCTTAGGTGAGAGAGTGAGTGAGGACATTGTGCACAATGTACCTGAGGTGCGAGACTGAGTCAGGACAGTGTGCACATTGCAGCTGGTTTGAGAAATTGAGTCAGGACAGTGTGCACAGAGTAGCTGAGTTGAGAAACTGAGTCAGGACAGTGTGCACAGTGTTCCTGAGGTGAGTGAATGAGTGAGGACAGTGTGCACACTGTACCTGAGGTGAGAGAGTGAGGACACTGTGTACAGTGCACCTGAGGTGAGAGACTGAGTCAGGACAGTGTGCACAGAGTAGCTGAGTTGAGAAACTGAGTCAGGACAGTGTGCACAGTGTTCCTGAGGTGAGAGACTGAGTCTGGACAGTGAGTGTGCACAGTGTACCTGGGGTGTGAGACTGAGTCAGGACAGTGTGCACAGTGTACCTGGGATGGGAAACTGACTCACGACAGTGTGCACAGTGTACCTGAGGTGTGAGACTGAGTCAGGACAGTGTGCACAGTGTACCTGGGATGGGAAACTGACTCACGACAGTGTGCACAGTGTACCTGGGATGGGAAACTGACTCACGACAGTGTGCACAGTGTACAATATAATATAAGACAATTTTTATTTTCTTGCAAGTTTACAATGTGGTTGACTGATTGTAGGAAGTGTATTTACTTAGGTAGTTTACAGTGAGGGTTTACAATGATTTGTAGTACAAAGAGAGCCTATATCATTGTTAGGCATTACGGGCAGTCTAAATTTAATAGTTTACTGATTACTTAATACTAGCCTTACAAAACAAAGATTGATCAGGTTGCATTAGTTATACAATAGGTTATACATGTATTAAATATTTGCTATTCAACATTTGCATTAGGTTAAAATATGATAATTTATTGTACTTTGAGCATTTACTTTCTGGGTTCTGAGGCTAGGGGAGTAACACAGTGAGCAATCATATTTTGAGGTGGTGGAGAGTGAATTGGTAGCTTTGTAGGTAATGTTAAGTACTGCATATTTCATTTTGAGTGTGTAGGTGGTTTTTAAGAAGGGTCTTGAATTGATGTACAGACAGGGTTCCTTTGGTATTCAGATTTAGATTTTGCCACCGAAGTGGCTAATTTATTGTGCACCCCATATCTACTCTGTGGACGGTAGTGCAAGAGCATATGGATACACAAAAGACCTAGAAACTAGGCCCCAAAAGGGTTAACAGGTGTACATATGGGTTTTTTTTTATCTAAATATCTACAGTTCACTTATCTGTTACAAGCAAATTTAGGAAATTTGCTTAGTATATCTGGTATCTTATTTTTCATTAATAAGATATCTTGACATGTAACATAGGTTATTATACTGGCTGTCTCTGTATTCCTCAGTAAGTGGGCAATCAAGCACATAGTGTTCAAGACAGTGACCATATGCCTGATCACATAATTTGCATTTAGTTTGAGCATCATCTGTGTGTCTCCCAAACTGCCAGACGTACTTGTAACCAAGCCGAAGCCTAGCAACTACAACATCAGTCAGTCTGTTCACTGGTAATCAATTCCAAATTTTAGGCCCTTTATGTGTACAGAGTTTTTACATAGTGTGAGATGGAACATCAGGGAGTGATCTGTGCCTTGTGTTATGGCCGTGTGTCCTCTTAATATTTAGTAAAGAGAATCTTGGATGGAGGGTTTATATTTGAATGTAGTGTTTTATGTATGTAGTAGGCACAATAATAGGTATGGATGTTCTTCATGGTGGGTAAGTTTAGACTTTTGAATATTGATGGAGTATGCTGTCTGGAGTGGGAATTTGTTATTCTGACTGCAGCCTTTGCTGGGTAATTAATGGTCTGAGATGATTTATTGTTGTTGAGCCCCATGCACAAATTCCATAGGCGAGATAGGGGTAAAAGAGTGAGTGATACAAGGCAAGGAGAGCTGGTTGTGGGACATAAGAACATAAGAACGAAGGAACACTGCAGCAGGCCTACTGGCCCATGCGAGGCAGGTCCAAGTCTCCTACTGGCTTAAGCCAATGCACCCAACCTAGTCAGGTCAGGTCACCTTGACTTAAGGGAGGAACACGGCAACCGTCCTGGTAGCACAAGCTAATCAGGTCCAACTCACACCCACCCACACCCACTCATGTAGTTATCCAGCCTATTTTTAAAGCTACACAACGTTCTGGCCTCTATCACTGTACTTGGGAGTTTGTTCCACTCATCCACAGCTCTATTACCAAACCAGTACTTTCCTATATCCTTCCTGAATCTGAATTTTTCTAACTTAAAACCATTGCTGCGAGTCCTGTCTAGGCTAGATATTTTCAGCACACTATTTACATCCCCTTTATTTATTCCTGTCTTCCATTTATACACCTCAATCATATCCCCCCTAATTCTACGTCTTTCTAGAGAGTGAAGATTCAGGGCCCTTAGTCTATCCTCATAGGGAAGGTTTCTGATACATGGGATCAACTTTGTCATCCTCCTTTGTACATTTTCCAGAGCATTTATATCCATTCTGTAATACGGTGACCAAAACTGTGCAGCATAATCTAAATGAGGCCTAACCAAGGATGTATAGAGTTGAAGAACAACCTGAGGACTCCTATTATTTATGCTTCTTGATATAAAGCCAAGGATTCTATTAGCTTTATTGCGAACACTTATGCACTGTTGTCTTGGTTTCAGATTACTGCTAATCAGAGCTCCTAAATCTTTTTCGCAATCCGTAATATTAAGATCTACATTATTTAGTTTATATGTGGCATGGTTATTGTCCTGTCCAACATTTAGAACTTTGCATTTGTCTATATTAAACTGCATCTGCCACCTCTCCGACCACTGCATCAGTCTACTCAAATCTTCCTGGAGTGCTCTAATGTCCTCGTCAGAATGAATTCGATGGCCTATTTTGGTGTCATCGGCA
Source organism: Cherax quadricarinatus (assembly GCF_038502225.1). NCBI lineage: Eukaryota > Metazoa > Arthropoda > Malacostraca > Decapoda > Parastacidae > Cherax > Cherax quadricarinatus. The sequence continues at coordinate 28,319,003 of NC_091338.1, forward strand.
AACTTGCTGATGTCGCTCTTTATGCCCTCATCTATGTCGTTTATTTATATTGTGAACAGCAGGGGGCCCAACACTGACCCCTGTGGAACACCACTCGTGACGCTTCCCCACTCTGATTTCTCCCCATTTATGCAAACTCTCTGCTGCCTATTTGTCAACCATGCCTCTATCCAGGAAAAAAATTCTCCTCCTATTCCATGTGCCTTAATTTTCCTCAATAGTCTCTGATGTGGGACCCTGTCAAAAGCCTTACTGAAGTCCATGTACACAATATCATATTCACTACCATGATCTACCTCCTCAAATACTATCTTTGATAGTATGCCTACGGTCTTAGATATTTTTTTTGGAAATCTGTTGTATACAATGGGATTAAGTAAACCATGTCCTAAATGAAACAAGCTGGGAATATATCCTAAACAACAGGGATCTGAACATTTGTCTTGAAAAAACAAATTCTGTGGATCTTGAGATCTGCTCAAGGCACATTCCATTAAGAAAAAGAAAGAGAAGATGTAAACTAGAAAGAGAGAGAGACATTCCCTATACAGATGAAGGCAAAGAGTCACAGAGCTGCTGGGTGGGGTTAATATATCTGAAATACGAAGGGAGGCACTAGTCAATGAAATTGCAAATATCAAACTTAAGCTGAAGGAATCTTATAGGAGACAAGAATCACAGAAAGAACTAAAAGCCATAAAGGAAATTAAAAAGAAAAATACTTCTTCTCTTATGCCAAATCTAAGGGAAAAACAACATCCAGTATTGGGCCCCTGCTTAGGCGGGATGGGACATACACAGATGATAGCTGAAAAATGAGTGAGATACTGAAGTCCCAATATGACTCAGTGTTCACCGAGGCACTGCCTACTCTAAGGGTCAACAATCCAAATGAATTCTTTATGAACGAAACCCAAAATTTGGTCATCCTAAAACTCTCAGATATTCTAACTCCACAAGATTTTGAAGAGGCAATTAATGACATGCCCATAAACTCTGCCCTAGGCACAGACTCATGGAACTCTGTGTTCATCAAGAATTGCAAGAAGCCCCTATCACATGCCTTCAGCATTTTATGGAGAGGGAGCATGGACACAGGAGTCATCCCACACACACTAAAAACAACAGACATAGCCCCACTCCACAAAGGTGGCAATAAAGCAATTGCAAAGAACTACAGACTGATAGCACTAACATCACATGTCATAAAAATCTTTGAGAGGGTTCTAAGAAGCAAGATAGCCAACCACCTAGATACCCATCAACTACACAACCCAGGGCAACATGGGTTTAGAGCAGGTTGCTCCTGCCTGTCCCAGCTACTGGACCACTATGACAAGGTTCTGGATGCTGTAGAGGATAAACAAAATACAGATGTAGTATACACAGACTTTGAAAAAGATTTCGACAAGTGTGACCATGGCGTAATAGCACACAAAATGCGGGATAAAGGAATAACGGGAAAATTTGGTAGATGGATCTACAACTTCCTGACAAATAGAACACAAAGAGTAATAGTAAACAGAGTAAAGTCCCAGGCAGCCATGGTAAAAAGCTCTGTTCCTCAAGGCACAGCGCTTGCTCCCATTCTATTCCTCATCCTCATTTCTGACATAGACAGAGATGTAAGCCATAGCTCCATGTCTTCCTTTGTGGATGACACCCGGATCACCATGGCAGTGACCTCCATCAAGACACTGCAAGATTCCAAGCGGACATCAACCAAATCTTCAAATGGGCCACTCAAAACAATATGAAATTCAACGACGAGGAATTTCAACTTCTCAGATATGGAAAACTTGAAGAAATTAAAAATGTGTCAGGGTATACCACAAATTCTAACCATACAATAGAGCAGAAAAGTAATATGAAGGACCTGGGAGTGATAATGTTCGAAGATCTTGCCTTCAAAGACCGCAACAACGTATCTACCTCATCCACTAGGAAGATGATGGGATGGATAATGAGAACCTTCAAAACTAGGGATGCCAAGCCCATGATAAGAACATAAGAACATAAGAAAGGAGGAACACTGCAGGAGGCCTGTTGGCCCATACTAGGCAGGTCCTTCACAATTCATCCCACTAACAAACATGTGACCAACCCAATTTTCAATGCTACCCAAGAAATAAGCTCTGATGTGCAAGTCCCACTCAAATCCAACCCATCCCACTCATGTACTTATCCAACTTAAATTTGAAACTACCCAAAGTCCTAGCCTCAATAACCCAACTAGGAAGACTGTTCCACTCATCAACTACCCTATTTCCAAACCAATACATTCCTATGTCCTTTCTAAATCTAAACTTATCTAATTTAAATCCATTACTGTGGGTTCTCTCTTGGAGAGATATCCTCAAGACCTTGTTAATATCCCCTTTATTAATACCTATCTTCCACTTATACACTTCGATCAGGTCTCCCCTCATTCTTCGTCTAACAAGTGAATGTAACTTAAGAGTTTTCAATCTATCTTCATAAGGAAGATTTCTAATGCTATGTATTAATTTAGTCATCCTACGCTGAATGTTTTCTAACGAATTTATGTCCATTCTGTAATATGGAGACCAGAATTGAGCTGCATAATCTAGGTGAGGCCTTACTAATGATGTAGAAAGCTGCAGTATGACCTCTGGACTTCTGTTGCTTACACTTCTTGATATAAATCCCAGTAATCTATTTGCCCTATTACGTACACTTAGGCATTGCTGTCTTGGTTTAAGGTTGCTGCTTACCACAACCCCCAAGTCCTTTTCGCAATCTGCATGGCTAAGTTCTACATTATTTAACTTATAAGTGCTAGGGTTAAGGACACTCCCTAGCTTCAGAACCTTGCATTTATCTACATTGAACTGCATCTGCCACTTTTCTGACCAAGAGTAGAGTTTGTCTAAATCCTCCTGAAGTTCCCTAACATCTATGTTTGAATCAATTATCCTACCTATCTTCGTGTCATCGGCGAATTTGCTCATATCACTACTAATTCCTTCATCAAGATCATTGATATATATTATAAACAACAACGGGCCCAAGACTGATCCCTGTGGAACGCCACTTGTTACCGATCCCCACTCGGATTTAACCCCATTTATGGACACTCTCTGCTTCCTGTCCGTGAGCCATGATTCGATCCACGAGAGCACCCTTCCCCCAATGCCATGAGCTGCTACTTTCTTCAACAGTCTTTGGTGCGGAACTCTATCAAATGCCTTACTAAAATCTAAGTAAATAATATCAAATTCTTTATCGTGGTCAACAGCCTCAAAAGCTTTACTGAAGAAAGTTAATAAATTAGTTAGACAAGACCGGCCTCTTGTGAATCCATGCTGAGTATCATTAATCAAGCTATGCTTATCGAGATGGCTTCTTATAATCTCAGCTATAATTGACTCTAGTAATTTGCCTACAATTGAGGTCAGGCTTATTGGACGGTAATTTGATGGTAACGACTTGTCCCCTGTTTTAAAAATAGGAATTACATTAGCCATCTTCCACATATCAGACACTACACCTGTTTGAAGAGATAAATTAAAAATATTAGTTAATGGTTCACAGACTTCCATTTTGCATTCCTTAAGAACCCTTGAAAAAACCTCATCAGGACCCGGTGACTTATTTTGCTTCAGTCGGTCTATCTGCTTCACAACCATTTCACTAGTGACTGTGATGTTACATAATTTATCTTCTGGCCCACTATAAAAATTAATTACCGGAATATTATTAGTGTCTTCCTGTGTAAAAACCGAGAGAAAATAATTATTTAAAATCGAGCACATTTCATTCTCTTTGTCTGTAAGATGCCCATGGTTATCTTTAAGGGGACCTATCTTATCTCAGACTTTTGTTCTATATACCTGGAAAAAACTTTTTGGGTTAGTTTTAGAATCCCTAGCAACTTTAATTTCATAGTCCCTTTTAGCTTTTCTTATCCCCTTTTTAATGTCCCTCTTAATGTCAATATACTGATTCATAAGATGACCCTCGCCTCTTTTGATACGCCTATAAATTCCTTTCTTATGCCCTAGTAGATACTTCAGCCTATTATTCATCCATTTTGGGTCATTTCTATTTGATCTAATTTCTTTATAAGGGATAAACGTTCTTTGAGCAGCATGTATTGTGTTCAGAAAACTGTCATATTGATAACTCTCTTCGTTACCCCAGTCAACAGATGATAAGTGTTCTCTAAGTCCATCATAATCTGCTAAGCGAAAATCTGGGACTGTTACTGAGTTATCCCTACTATCATACTTCCATTCAATTCTAAATGCAATTGATTTGTGGTCGCTAGCACCCAGTTCCTCTGAAACTTCTAAATTATTAACAAGGGATTCATTGTTTGCCAGAACTAAGTCAAGCAGGTTATTACCCCTTGTAGGTTCTGTCACAAACTGCTTCAAAAAACAATCCTAAACTACTTCTAAGAAGTCGTATGATTCTAAATTCCCAGTCAAGAAATTCCAATCAATATGACTAAAGTTAAAGTCACCTAGAATTACTATATTATCGTGCCTTGTGGCCCTAACAATTTCCTCCCATAGTAGTCTCCCCTGGTCCCTATCTAAATTTGGGGGATGGTATATCACACCTAAAATTAATTTTTCATGCCCCTCTGAAAATTCTATCCAAACAGACTCTGTATGTGTTACTTCAGACTTAATACCCGTTTTTATGCAACAGTTCAAGTGATCTCGGACATACAATGCCACCCCACCCCCCTTCCCGATACTTCTATCTACTTGGAACAATTTAAAACCCTGAATGTGACATTCTGCAGGCATGTCCCGACATTTTGAATTAAACCACGTCTCAGTAATGGCAAATACATCTATGTTACCTGCACTAGCAACTAGTCTCAACTCGTCCATCTTATTCCTAGCACTGCGACTATTTGTGTAATAAATATTTAAAGACCCTCTGTTATGACCAAGGTCATAATGTGATTAATTTATATGTATTATCCACTTAATATTATACTCTGGGTTTCTTTAATATTAGCTAAATTAAAGATTCCACTAGTTTATAATATTATCTGATTTAGGAATATACCCGGGTATGATGTATATATATATATATCTTGAGTAATGTGTTAGGTAGGTACACCTGGCTAAGGTTTATAACAAGGTATCTCCATTGGTGGGTAGTTTGCACCGCTCTACCCTCTCCCCCTTTTGACGAGTTGATGTCATGAAGGAATTTACTGTATATGGCAGTTCACTCTCTCTGCTGACTGAGTGTGCATTGACTGAGCTACCCTCCTAGTACTCCGCCTTATTCTCACTTGGATAGAGAATTGGGTTATAGAAACTCCTGATCCAGCTTGTGGTTTATTGTGAAGTCTTCTGACAATCATATACTGTTATCTTCAGGTTACGATGTGACGACCAGTGTCAAGCTTAGAACTTTGTGATATATTCCTTATGCCAGGGAGTTACTCAGAAAAAGTGTTAATTCTCAATATATGTACTTGCACACAAGTAATGTTACTATTGAGGAAGCGGTAATATTCCTCTGATCATTATCAAGTGTAGTGACCATATTGACATGTACATTCTATTTAAGAGTTTTCTTGGGTGAAGGAAAGTTTCTGACAGTGATATTTAATAGATATTTATGAATTTCTAAAGTATTTAAGCTTTTAAATAAAAAGAAACTTGAAAAGACTGAGTAACTATTATTTGTGCCTTACATTTCTAAGTTTGGAAACATATCCTTTCATTCTATGAAGTGTGTTGTTACGGAGTGCACTAACCTGGCTAAAGATTAAGATTTGAACCGTAACACCCTCCTCTCTCTTTACCCTTCCTGCTCCTTTCTGTTATTCCACTAAACCTATTACTGTCCTTGTCAATTAGTGCCTCTGGCTTTCCAATATCCACCTCATTTTGCCTATTACTAGTTCTCCTAATACTCATATTACTACCCTGCGACTTCACAGTTTTCCCGCAAAAACCCATACCACTAACTATTCCTAGTTTAAAGACCTAACAGCTCCCTCCACTGCGTTGGCCAGTGCTCCCACCCCACACCAAGATAAGTGAACCCCATCCCTGGTATACATGTCATTTCTGCCATAGAAGAGGTCCCAGTTGTCAATGAATGTTACTGCATTTTCCTTACAGTATTTGTCCAGCCAGCAATTGACACCAATTGCTCTGGACAACCATTCATTTCCAACTCCTCTCCTTGGCAAAATGCCACATATGACAGGTTTCCCACCCTTCCTCCTAATTATCTCTATTGCTGACCTATACCTGCTAATCAGGTCCTCACTCCTACGTCTGCCAACATCGTTGCCTCCAGCACTGAGACAGATAATAGGATTGCTCCCATTACCTCTCATGATGTCACCCAGACGGCTAACAATATCCTTCATCCCAGCCCCAGGAAAACACACTCTCTGCCTCCTACTTTTATCCTTCAAGCAGAATGCCCTATCCATGTACCTAATCTGGCTATCCTCAACAACAACAATGTTTTTACCTTCCTTGGCGTCGTTCGTCGTGATGCTCCAAGTAGTCGACTCACATTCTCCAGGTAGCATTACACCACTTGTAGAATTCGTCAAGACATTCTCGATGGTCTTCGTTGGGGTTTCTATGGATGTCTTACTCATGTCTGCCAATGCTTCTTTGGTGCTCGTTGTGGCATTCCCAGTAGAACACTCACATTCGTCAGGTAGCACCGAGAATGGGTTGGAAGTTTCCACGGTAGTCTTCTGGTTTCTCGTTGTTTCTGCCTCTCCAACCGTTTTCTTTATCTTCAGCTTGGTTCCATGTTGCCCGGCCACTGACCAACCCCCCCTCTTAACCTGGGGACTCACAACAGGAGGATTACTACGAATCCTCTTGTTCTCCTCCGTTAATCGCCATATCTCCATCTTAGCAACTCTGAGCTCTTCTCTCAGCTGCTGGTAAAGTTGCTCAAGAGAGGGCATCCTGGTTCAGATTCACAGAGCACACAAACAGGTCTTCACAGAGCTAAGTACACGCCAGATCTGACTGACTAAGTACACATGATGATTCTCTTCAAATCGCTTGTGCTCTGTAGGCTGGAATACTGCTGTACACTAACAGCCCTCTTCAAGGCTGGCGACATTGCAGACCTGGGGAGTGTACAAAAAACTTTCATGGCACACATAAGTGTCATAAGGCACCTGAACTACTGGGAACAGTTGAAGGTCCTTGATCTGTATTCCCTCAAATGCAGGTGAGAGAGATACATGATAATATACACTTGGAAGGTCCTGGAGGGATTAGTACCAAACCTGCACACAAAAATCACTCTATATGATAGCAAAAGACTCGGCAGGAGATGCAACATTCCCCCAATGAAAAGCAGGGGTGCCACGAGTACACTGAGAGACAACACAATAAGTGTCCAGGGCCCAAGACTGTTCAGTTGCCTCCCAGCATACTTAAAGGGGATTACCAATAGACCCCTGGCTGTCTCCATGAACGCACTAGACATGCACCTATAGTCATTATCTCACCAACCGGGCTGTGGTTCGTACGTCAGCTTGCATTCGGCCTGCAGTAACAGCCTGGTTGATCAGACCCTGATCCACCATGAGGCCTGGTCTCAGACTGGGCTGCGGGGGCGTTGACCCCTGAAACCCACTTCAGGTAAACTCCAGGTATATGTGTCTGAAATTTGAGGCTACTGTCAAGATGGATTCCTAAGAATTTTCCCTCTGTGAGTCTTGTGGCATGTCATCTGTTTATCATTATGTTAAGTGGAACATTTGTAGCTCTGTTTCCAAACTGGGCTTGGGTCAGAGAAGACGTAAGTAGTGTCATCTGCAAATAGTGTGGGTTTGAGTACCTGAGGTGAGAGACCGAGTCGGGACAGTGTGCACAGTGTACCTGAGGTGAGAGACTGAGTCAGGAGACTAAGTATGCACAGTGTACCTGAGGTGATAGACTGAGTCAGGAGACTAAGTATGCACAGTGTACCTGAGGTGAGAGACTGAGTCAGGAGACTAAGTATGCACAGTGTACCTGAGGTGAGAGACTGAGTCAGAACAGTGTGCACAGTGTACCTGGGGTGAGAGACTGAGTCAGAACAGTGTGCACAGTGTACCTGGGGTGAGAGACTGAGTCAGAACAGTGTGCACAGTGTACCTGGGGTGAGAGACTGAGTCAGAACAGTATGCACAGTGTACCTGAGGTGAGAGACTGAGTCAGAACAGTGTGCACAGTGTACCTGGGGTGAGAGACTGAGTCAGAACAGTGTGCACAGTGTACCTGGGGTGAGAGACTGAGTCAGAACAGTGTGCACAGTGTACCTGGGGTGAGAGACTGAGTCAGAACAGTGTGCACAGTGTACCTGAGGTGAGAGACTGAGTCAGAACAGTGTGCACAGTGTACCTGAGGTGAGAGACTGAGTCAGAACAGTGTGCACAGTGTACCTGAGAAAGTAAACCACTAACCTTATATTTGGTTTAATATAGCAACTTTGTGGTGAATTTCTAGGATTGTTTGTATAGTTTTATTGGTTGTTTCTTAGTGTTAATTGATAGAATGGAAGACTTACTAGTGAAAAGGAGAGAATTTTGGTTGGTTTCAAACTGGAAGTAGTTTGAAGTAGAGCTCAAAGTTACAATTATTTGATTATAGGCAGTTTCCATAAAGAAGGGCAGGATCCTCCCTAGCCCCTACATGTTATTTACATGTTTTCAGTAGGTCTGCTTCAGTTATTGCAGTCGTTATATTTCTGTACTCAGAGAATTTTGGTATTATATAGAGGAAGCTACAGGAGACATACTGAACTGAGGCAAAGTTGTTTTAGTGGCTGGAGTGTTTACAGTGTTTTTCAGCATCTTCATTAATCTGTTCTCCTACTGTATTATTAATGTTCATCCTATATCATCACTAATCTATGCTCATCTATTATCATAATACAGTCCACCACCTCTAGTTCATTCTCATCATTACTCTCTTCTCACCAGGTAGTAAAAGTCACCTACCTAACATAATCAGTGCATAACAAACACTGTTCTAATATTTGTGTTTCAGAGGCAATGTTTCAACCTGAATAGAGAGTGAATCTGAGACAACATGGAGGCTTCATGTTCTTGGTCATCTCCAGACTTTGGAACTGCACTGTTGTCACTTCTGGTTTCTCCAATAATTTCTGTCTAACAGATCCAGCAGCTTGTGGAAGTTACCCTCTCTTTATTTTGAACTCTGTTTTTAAATTAGAATTTTTTTGAATTTGTAAAATTAGTCAAATTACCTTAAAATAATTGAATGGTTGGTTTCCCGTACATAATTGATAGAACAGTAGGTGTGTTGGCTAAGAACTGGATCAACTTAATTATTAAAATAGGCAAAAATAGGATGCAAAATAGGCCAAATTATTGATGCATATAGTTGTGCCAGAATAATTCTCTTAGTTTTCCATCAGATATTGCATTTGTGGTGTCATAACTTGAGAAAAACATTCTTTACCATTTGAAAATTTGTGACACTCAGCACTTTTAATTATCGGAGTCACTACAGTGAAGGTGTTAAGGACTTAAATGACTTTCATGACAAACAATAAGATGCAGTACATTAGAGTTTCTTCAAGGAAACAAACGTATCAGTGTTCTGAATGTCTAAAAAAATTTTCACATAAATCACATCTAATACGACACATGAGAGTTCATTCACAAGAAAAACCATATCAGTGTTCTGAATGTCTAAAAGAGTTTTCACTGAGATCAAATCTGATACGACACATGAGAGTTCATTCTCAAGAAAAACCATATCAGTGTTCTGAATGTCTAAAATTTTTTTCTCATAGATCGTCCCTAATTGAACACTTGAGAGTTCATTCTCAAGAAAAACCATATCAGTGTTCTGAATGTCTAAAAGATTTTTCACGGAGATCAAGTCTGATACAACACATGAGAGTTCATTCACAAGAAAAACCATATCAGTGTTCTGAATGTCTAAAAGACTTTTCACAGAGATCAAGTCTGATACAACACATGAGAGTTCATTCTCAAGAAAAACCATATCAGTGTTCTGAATGTCTAAAAGATTTTTCACTGAGATCAAATCTGATACGACACATGAGAGTTCATTCTCAAGAAAAACCATATCAGTGTTCTGAATGTCTAAAATTTTTTTCTCATAGATCGTCCCTAATTAAACACTTGAGAGTTCATTCTCAACAAAAACCATATCAGTGTTCTGAATGTCTAAAAGACTTTTCAGATAGATCTCATCTAGTACGACACATGAGAGTTCATTCTCAAGAAAAACCATATCAGTGTTCTGAATGCCTAAAAGAGTTTTCACGGAGATCAACTCTAATACAACACATGAGAGTTCATTCTCAAGAAAAACCATATCAGTGTTCTGAATGCCTAAAAGAGTTTTCACGGAGATCAACTCTAATACAACACATGAGAGTTCATTCTCAAGAAAAACCATATCAGTGTTCTGAATGTCTAAAAGAGTTTTCACTGAGATCAAGTCTTATGCAACACATGAGAGTTCATTCTCAAGAAAAACCATATCAGTGTTCTGAATGCCTAAAAGAGTTTTCATGGAGATCAACTCTAATACAACACATGAGTGTTCATTCACAAGAAAAACCATATCAGTGTTCTGAATGTCTAAAAGAGTTTTCACGGAGATCAAGTCTAATACGACACATGAGAGTTCATTCATTAGCAAATTCCTTTTAAGAATGGTTGCCTTGATGCTGGTAATATGCTCTTTATCCAAGGAGTTAAGAGTTATCCCTCATGTTCCTTGGATCAGATATGAATACCCTCTACCCCTTCATATTTTCCAGGGGCTGTATGACCCATACTGATTTAGCACTCATTCTTGAATTTAATAATAATGAGGTAAACTATATTTTTGAGTTACTTAACTTTTTTGTTTGTGTATCAAAGCAGAATGATTCCCATTTCCTAGGCATTGTATGACCTTTACAGGTTAGTGTTTCCTCAAAAATGAAATAATTCTGGCTCCTTGGATGAATATTTGATCAGACAAGCTGTTATTAATTTCACCTGGAAGCTAATATATTCTCCACAAATCATTTTATGAAGCTTTGCAACAACTTAAGTTTTGTCTTGTAGATAATTGTTATGACAATTTATTTTACTGCTCAAGTAATGTACTTGGTGTATTTTATGTCTAGAATTTTGACTTTTCCCACCCACACTTTTTTGTTGTTTTAGCAGAAAGTTTTTAAGTTGCATCTTGCAGACACTGGTATTGTTCATATCTTTATATGCTAAGGTGATGATTTACATGTTGAATTTTATGCTTACTGTGGCATGCAAAGAGTACGTAACCTTTATTCGGCGCATGTACACACCCTCATTGAAAGGCTATCTCCCCCAACCAGCGAACCAGTACTAAGGATCGGACAATGGGGACCCGTCGTTCGATCAGTACCCAGGTTCAGACAATGAGAAGATGGTTTTGGCAATTGCAGAGGTGTTGTGGGCACCACAGCACCTCTATCTGCCTTTGTCATTTCCATTCTAGAGCTGGTTGAAGCACGGTCTACTTCTGAGGTACGGTGGCTTCTATTCTGCCTTGCTTACCATGGTGTGCACTAATACCTATTGTGCACTAATACCTATTGTGCACTAATACCTATTGGTGAAAAGATAATATAAGTCAAAAGGTTTTCTGCTGTGTTTATTTTGCTCCCTTTATACCCAGGATAACAGGCCTTTGGATTCCTGGGTTGTAATGCTTATAAATATCACTTTCTCCACCCATACTTTTTATTGTTGAAGGAATTTTTTAAGTTTGTTCTTGCCAACAATGTTATTGTCAATTTATATGTTAAGGTGATGTACTTGGACTATTTAAGGGAGGGGTGAGCCTTTTTCCAGTTTCAGGAAATTAGAATTGAAAAATTAAGGAAAAAAAAATTTCTTAATGAAAAAAAAAAAGTACAAAATTCTGGCAACATTTTTTCCTCTTCAAGGGGGGGGGGGACTCCTTGGCGTGGTGAAGAGGCTCTTGGTCTGAGGAATTAGACCTGTCGGTCTCCTCAGACCCAACCTAATTACCCCCCAATCCCCCGTTCCCTATCCCATCCTCCCCATCCTCCCCTTTTTCCTTTCCTCCTCCTTCTCCCCACCCCTCCCTTTTGCCCTTCCTCTTTTTGGCCTTTGGGTTTTTTCCCACAGGCGTGCTAGTTCCTTGGTAGGGGAAGGGGTACCGAGGTCCATCCCATTCTGTTGATGTTCTTGGCGGTGGCGTAGTTTGCTGTGGAATCTGTATCGCCTGGGGATGTCCCAATCCCTCTCTGGTATCCCGGAGGGTGGCTTTGGGTGTCTTTTGGGCGACGGGTGTATCTCTGGAAGCCACCTTTCGGATTCCGGGGGTGGTGGCCGAAGGAGGTATGCTTTGTGGTGGATATCCGGCCGCCCTCTCTTTTGTCCACCGAGGTGGCTTGGCAGATGTGAGGTTGCTATCTCGGATTGCTGGTTTACTGGCATGAAGGGTAGGGTATGGCACGGGTTCCATGCTGCATCTGCACTACTAGTGGTGCTGAGGTCCTCTTGGGCGCGGAGGGAGATTTCCGGCCCTTTCATTCCTCCTAGGAACTATCCCTCCCTGGTCCCCCCTTTTTTTTATTCTTTTTTTTATTTTTATTTTCTTTTATTCTTTCTTTTTTTTTCTTAAAAACAAAAAGAAAGAGGTAACCTAACCATGGAGTCCCAAATCCATGACCCTGCTACCCCCAGGCCCCTTATTGTTACCGCACCCTGTTCTGACCTCGCCTCGTCTTTTGGCCACTCTTTGGACACTCCTAAGGCCCCTGTACCTCTTGCTGGTGCCATTTCGTCACCTGCTTCAGGTGCCGGGGTTTCAACTGACTCTTTCGATTTGTCTGACCTCCACTCTCCTTTGACTATGCTTCCGGCCTCTCCCTCTATGGTACGGCAATTTTCGAATCGCCAGCCCGTCCCACGTCGGACCGACTCTGGTCCCACTTCTAAACGCCAACGACAATCTCCTGATGATGTTACTTCATTGCCTTCCCATTCTACTCAGAAGAGACCAACACGTCATGCACTCCCTCTTCACACTCAGTTTCGGACCACACAATGGACTAAATTCTTTACTTTAAGACCGGCGTCTTCTACTGGCTATCTTTCCGACCATAGTATTGGCAAAGCTCTCCTACGCCATGTTGGTAGAGAAATTTCCTTTCATGCTCTTAAGAGTGGTATGCGCATCATCACAGTCCAGAATTCTACCCAAGCTCATGATCTTTCTCTTCTTTCACATATCAATACTATTCCTATCACTCTCAAAAAACATCATTCCCTCAATTCTTGTAGTGGTACTGTTATTCTGCCCCATACCATAGTCCAACAGAATTTCCAGACATGTGGCAATAACATTCTCGAACAGCTGGAACTCCAAGATCTCCCAATTCTCAAGGTGGACACTTATGTTCTTCCTGCCCGCGGGCGAAGACGATACCCTTGCAATGTGGCTCATTTAACTTTTGACAGCCGTGAACTCCCATCCTCTGTTTATGTAGCAGGACATTGGTTACAAGTTCGGAAGGTGATCCCTACACCGCAACAGTGTAGGAATTGCTGGCGATTTGGCCATCCAGCAAAATATTGCAGATCTATAGCCGAATGCCCGGTCTGTGGTGCCGATGACCATTCTAATACGTCTTGCAGTCGAACTCCCTCTTGCCTTAATTGTCATGAGGCTCGCCCTTCGTACTCTTGCTGTTGCCAGGTCTACTTAAATGAGTGGGAAATTCGTTGCCTCAAAGAGGCAGAAGGTCTCCCTTATGCTATGGCAGTTTCTCATCTCTGCCTCCAAGGGAGACTACCCCGTGTTTCTTATTCTCGTGTTTCAAAATGCCCCCCCCCCACTTCTGGGGTCCCATATTCTGCAGCCTCCTCTGCGGTTGCCAGTCCCATAGTCACTCCTGTATCTAATTCTTTTGCTGTCCTGGGCTCCGATGTCCCTACTTCAACACCTCAGTCTGTCCTCACTTCTTCGTGTTCTTTCTCACAAACCCCGGTATCGACAATACCTCGTACGACACCTCCTCCCAATCATCCCTCTACTTCTCAGAGGCCCAGAAAATCCCCTTTAACCCCTCCTTCCCTTCATCCACCTCCACATTTTACCTTCCCAGTCTCTGTACCTGGGTCTTCCCCTTCCACTGGCTCTGTTACAAGTGTGGAGGTTCATCCTTCTCCTCCTCATACTCTGCCTTCCTCCCCTGTCCCCTCCCAAATTTCTTCCTCTTCTGCCACCTCCCAGGTTTCTGCCTCTCCTGTCCCCTCCCACACTTCTCCAGTTCCCTCCACCCTTTCGCCCCCCCCCCCACCTTGGTACAGTCCATTACAGTTCTGATCTTTACTCAAACTCCTCCTCCTTCCATCTCCAATATTGTCTCTCATATGACGTCTCTGAACTCCGAAACACTTGAACCAATCTCTGAATATATTGCAGAGACCAAACCATCAACGGACACTGATCCACCCTCTATTCCTTCTCTTTCATCTTCTCCATCTGCGCAACTCCTTTCTTCTTTCTCTTGTTTGCCATGTGGGAAAGCACCCAAGAATCTCTCAGATTCAGCCCTTTCGAGCTTGTCTATGGTCATCCAGTGAGGGGACCACTGACTATTCTCAAGGAGCATTGGCTGGGTGGTGAAAATAAGGCTTCCCCACCGGAAGATGTTCTCTTTTTCAGGAAACGATTGGACCAGGTGAGACAGATGGCAGCAGACAACCTCAAAGCTAGTCAGAGGGCCATGAAGCAGCCGTACGACCGAAGGGCAGCCCCTCGCTCCTTCAGTGTTGGAGAGGAAGTGTTAGCTTTGGAGCCGGTTCCAGGACATGCCTTGGCTGCACGATTTGATGGACCCTTTGTCATCACAGGCAGGTCTGGCCCCAATTATGTAATTAAGATGCCTGACCGTCGCAAATCAGAAAGGACTCTGCACATTAACAGGTTGAAAAAATATCATTCTAGGTCAGGAGTTGCCGCTATTCAAGTTGAGTGTGACGATACTGAAAAACTTCCTGTAACAACAGAAGCAAGGCTGTGCAATTCAGCCATCTTGCAAAATCCCTTGGCACACATGAAGGGACTCAGTGTACAGGGAGCCTGTGACTTAGTTCAGTTACTCCAAAAATTTCCAGATTTGTTTGGGGATGTACCCAAAGTAAGTAAATTGCCTCCCCATGATGTGGATGTCGGGGAAGCTGTTCCAATAAAGCAGGCTCCTTACCACTTGAACCCAACAAAACTTCACATGGAGGAAGAAGTGAAATTCCTCCTTCAAAACCAGTTTGTAGTGCCTAGCGAGAGTCAGTGGGCATCTCTATGCCTGATGGTCCCCAAACCTGATGGATCTATGCGTATGTGCACTGACTATTGCAGAGTAAATGAAGTAACGAAGGCTGACTGTTACCCTTTGCCACGTATGGATGATGTGATTGATGCTGTGGGAGGGGCAATGTTTGTGAGCAAACTGGATTTAAAGGTTATTATCAGATACCCCTCACCCAGCGAGCCAAGGAAATTTCAGTCTTCGTCACTCCAGATGGGTTATTTCAATATAATGTTCTTCCTTTTGGGTTAAAAAATGCTCCTGCCACCTTCCAGCATCGTATACTGTCATAAGGGGGTTAGATGGTGTACGGGCCTATCTAGATGATATTGTGGTATTCAGTAACCAATGGGAAACTCACTTGGTAAGATTACAAAAGTTGTTTGAACATCTAGCTCAAGCCAAACTAACCATCAATCTGAGCAAAAGTGAGTTTGGCCAAGCCAGTGCACAATTCTTAGGATATGTAGTTGGTCAGGGGAAAGTTGCCCCAATTAATGCTAAGGTGGAGGCCATTATAAATTTTCCTAGACCACAGAATTGGAAGGCAGTGATGAGGTTCCTGATGGGTTATTACAGATGGGTTATTACAGATGGTTCTGCCCCAACCTCTCCCAGGTAACGTCACCACTGACAACTTTGATCAGTCCCAAAGTTCAATTCAGCTGGGACAACAAGTGCGACAGGGCTTTTGAAAATGTGAAAATGTTTTTAGGGAATGCTCCTATCTTGAAAAGTCCTGAGTTTGAATGCCCCTTCTCTCTACAAGTGGATGCTAGTGATGTAGGGGTAGGTGCAGTGTTGTTGCTGGGTGATGAGAGAGAGAGCCTTCAGCCAGTTTGTTACCATTCAGCCAAATTAAAAAAACATCAACGTGGTTATGCCACTGTAGAGAAGGAGGCTTTGGCTTTGGTGTTGGCTGTGCAGAAATTTGAAGTTTATATCAGTGCTTCCCCACATCCTGTAATAGTGTATAGTGACCATAACCCTCTGAGGTTTTTGCAAAGGATGAGAAACCACAATCAAAGACTCTTAAGATGGGCTTTGTTCCTACAGCCTTTTAATTTGGAAGTTAAATATATAAAAGGCTCAGAGAATGTGGTTGCTGATGCTCTCTCTAGATGTTTCATGTAGATGCATGGTGCGTACTTTGTACATAGTGTTTGTCATGTGCTGACCTTGTTGTTTTTGTAGTGGTGAACTCTCGGCGAGCCTGAGTACTCTCTACCAGCCATCTGACTGTGAAGGAGTCAAGTCGGAGCCAAAAGTGTGACAAGGGTCAGTGTGTACGTAAATGTGAGTTGAGGCAGTGGTTGACAACCTTCGGTAACATGAGACGTTCAGGAAGGTATGTGATGTTGTGTCTTGGTGTGCTCTATATACAAAACGGCCTGACGATTTGCCTTTGTGGTCCCTTGGACCCCTTCATGTTCTATGTCAGCCTCCTCTTCATAAGTTTGGAGGATCTGTGTGGAGTGGGACCTCGGAAGATGGGCTTGAGTGCCTGACCATGTTAAGGATCGTGAGTGTTGACTGGAAGTCTCACTGTTTGGTTCGGCCACCAAGTGAGAGACACCTTGACATGTTTTGTGAAGTTTCCTACCTGTTGTACACCAGACTGCTCTGGGTTTGGCTCTACTCTTGTCTCCTGATCAGCAAGATGCCACCCTGGAGTACCAGTTGCTTGCTGGATTACCGTAGCAGAGGCACAGGCCTGTTGGTGTAGGCTTTCACAGTGGACATTGTGTGCAATTCTTGCATTGTAATGTGTATTGTTTTTTTAAAAGCCGCTAAAATTGTAAATAGTTACACCCTTGAGTATATGGGTATGGTTAAAATGCCTTTCTAAAAAATTCTGAAATCTGTTGTAAATAACAGTAAAGTTATTACTGTAAATAACAGTGAAGTGAAGAGTAGTTATGGTGCTGGGAAATATGTAGCATTTCTAGTAGTCTTGCTTACCACCTTCAGACTTAAGCAATATACTTTTTACTAGCTGTATCCTGAGGGACACAGCTAGGTTTTGTGAGACTTCATCTGGAGGTGGGGGTGTTATGGGGCTATAGGACCCAACATGTATTTATAAGTAACAGTTACTCTGGAATACCTAATTATATTGAATTGATGGGGACTTTGCTCTAAATGTCATAAGGGCTGATGACCCTTAGGACTGAGAGGCAGCTGGGTCTAGCCTTTTTTCTCAGTATAATAGGTTATACTATAGACATACACACACAATTTAAACAAGTAGTTTATAAAGTTGTATTTCTTTTGTAACAGTAAAATAAGGTATAGTAGAATTGTGGTAACAAGAGAACTGTGCTTGGCAACAGTCTTTTGTTTTGGTGGGAGGAGTTTAGCTAGGCTCCTCCCTCTCCCCTTCTCTCTCTCTCTCTTCTCTTGTTGACATGGAGGTGGCAGGATCTCTGGGTCCTTCTTTCTATCTTTTGGGGCATTATGTGTACTCCAGGGGTGAGTTTTTATAACTTAAGTTGTGGCCACCATACCCAGGGTGACTAAAGTGTGTCAAAACACTGGTTAGCCCAGAGTTAGTCAAGAGAGAAGGACAAAATTGTTGAGATACGCCATGTGGGAGAACAGCTATGGAGTGTGTAGATCTTTGTTTTGAAAATGTGAGGCTGTAATTGTATCTTCTGTAGATATCTATTTAGAATACAGTTATATTTTTATAGTAGTAGTTTACATAACCTGTGAAGAGGGCTGGTGAAAGGATATCAGAGACACTCAAGATGATCAGCCATGATGTAAGTATTACCCCTAGACTGATAAGGCCATTAAGTAAAAAGCTACCCCACACTAGAACATGTAGTGAGAACCTTACTATCAAAGTAATAAGGGACATACCAACGTAACATGCCACCTCCCAGGTTTCTGCCTCTCCTGTCCCCTCCCACACTTTTCCAGTTCCCTCCACCCTTTCGCCCCCCCCCCCCTACCTTGGTACAGTCCATTACAGTTCTGATCTTTACTCAAACTCCTCCTCCTTCCATCTCCAACATTGTCTCTCATACGACGTCTCTGAACTCCGAAACACTTGAAGCAATCTCTGAATATATTGCAGAGACCAAACCATCAACGGACACTGATCCACTCTCTATTCCTTCTCTTTCCTCTTCTCCATCTGCGCAACTCCTTTCTTCACAGCGTACCATTCCTTCGCTGCTTGAACGTTTTCCTTTACCACCGCATGTGGACTTTTCTAACCCCCCTAGTCCGTAGGTACCCTTACCTGTGGATTTCAGGTATCTTCATCGTTGCCAATCATGGCCTATTTACAGTGGAATATACGCGGCCTCAGGGGTAATTGGGGTGAGCTTCAGATGTTGCTCTCCCAGTTTTCACCTGTTGGTGTTTGCTTACAGGAACCAAAATTACACTCTGCTATTATCTATCCCATCTGAGGCTATAATTTATTGTATTCTTCAGATCCTTTTCCTGATGGGACCTTTAATGAAAGTGCCCTTCTTCAATGCACTGATATTCCGTACCATCAGCTATTTGTTCATGCTTCACTGCATTACACAGCAGCCTGTATCCACTTGCATAGGTGGTATACACTCTGTTCTTTGTATCTCTCTCCTTGGGCATTATCTATCCTGGATATTGCCTTTCTTGTTTCGTCATTACCGCCGCCACTTCTGTTACTTGGCGATTTTAATGCCCATCATTTCCTCTGGGGGGTCTCACTGTGATTCCTGTGGCATTCAGTTAGAGGCTTTTCTTGCTACCCACCCCCTCCATGTTTTAAATACAGGTACTCACACCCATTTTGATCCTCGGACTCATACTCTCTCTTGCATCGATCTTTCAGTCTGCTCTTCCTCCGCCACATTAGACTTCACCTGGTCTGTTTTCCTGGATTTACATGACAGCAATCATTTCCCAATCATTCTTACTTCCCCTTCACATTCACCACCTCTTCGTAACCCATGCTGGCAATTTGATCAGGCAAATTGGAACCTTTACTCACGACTAACTGTTTTGAGTGAGGTTCCTTCTTCGTCCTCCATTGATGAGCTTTTACACCTCTTCTCATCCTCCATTTTAACCGCAGCTTCACATTCTATACCCCAAACTTTGGGCAGGCATTCTCAGAAATGTGTGCCTTGGTGGTCTCCTGCTTGTGCTCGTGCAGTACGTTTGAAACGCACTGTGTGGGGCAGGTACCGGTACAATAGAACCACGGAGAGACTACTTGATTTTAAGCAGAAGCATGCGATTGCTCGCTGTGTCATCCATGATGCTCAACACACTTGCTGGCGAGATTATATCTCCACCATCACCTCTGCTTCCTCTATGAGTGCAGTCTGGAAAAAAGTACGAAAACTGAGTGGTAAATATTCTCCTGACCCGGCTCCTGTTTTGCGGGTTGCTGGTGTTGATATAGCAAACCCACTAGATGTTGCCAATGAAATTGGCAATCATCTGGTCCGTATTTCTCAGGGGCTCCATCTATGCCCCTCGTTTCTTTCCTCAAAGTCTGCCAGAGAGTTAGCACCCTTGGACTTTGCTTCTCTCAGAGAAGAACAGTATAATGTGCCTTTTACACTTCAGGAACTGGAGGCAACACTCTCAGCTTGCCAATCATTGGCAGCTGGGCCCAGCGACATTCATATTCGTATGCTACAACATTTACATCAGTCGGCCCTTGCAGTCCTATTACGCCTTTTCAATCTTATTTGGTAACAAGGAGTTCTTCCACAGCTGTGGAAATCTGCCATTGTTCTCCCTTACTGCAAACTGGGCACTACCGGACATGAAGCCTCCCACTATCGTCCTATTGCTCTTACCAGTGCAGTTTGCAAAGTGATGGAACGCCTGGTAAATAGACGTTTAGTGTGGTATTTAGAGACACACAACAGTCTCTCAACTCGTCAATATGGCTTTCGTAAGGGCCATTTTACCATAGACCCCTTACTATGCTTGGATACGTATGTTCGTAATGCCTTTGCGAATAACCACTCAGTTATTGCCATATTTTTTGACCTTGAGAAGGCATATGACACAACTTGGAGGTATAATATTTTGGCCCAAGCCCACTTCTTATGCCTCTGAGGTAATCTACCATACTTCCTTAAGAACTTTTTAACTGAAAGACATTTCCGTGTTCGGGTTAATAATGTGCTCTCCCCGGACTTTATCCAAGCTGAAGGTGTCCCCCAGGGATGTGTTCTGAACACAACACTTTTTCTCCTTGCTATAAATGACTTGGCCACTAGTCTTCCATTCAATATTTGGTCATCACTCTATGCTGATGACTTTGCTATTGTCTGTGCAGGCACTGACTGTCAATTCATTACAGTTTCTCTCCAGCATGCAGTAGACCGTGTTTCCAATTGGGCTACCACACATGGGTTTAAATTTTCCAGTACCAAAACTCACCAAATTACTTTCACTAGACGCTCTCTCATCTCCGATCATCCTTTGTACCTCCATGGCTCCCGTATCCCTGAACATGATACAGTCAGGTTTCTAGGCCTCCTCTTTGACTGTAGGTTATCCTGAAAACCTCACATTACCTATCTGAAGACTACTTGTCACAGCCGGCTGAACCTTCTTAAAACCCTTGCTCATCTTTCATGGGGAGCTGATCGTCGAACTCTCCTTCGCCTACATTCCACCCTCATTTTATCGAAACTTGATTATGGTGACCAGATCTATTCAGCGGCCTCTCCTGCTACTCTCTCTAGCCTTAACCCCATTCATCACCAAGGATTACATTTATGCCTTGGTGCTTTTCGCTCTTCCCCTGTTGAGAGCCTCTATGCAGAAGCGAACGTTCCATCCTTATCCGATCACCGTGATGCCCATTGCCTTTGCTACTATGTACGCTCTCATGATCTCCGCAATCCTTCCATTTATAGAATGGTCACCGATATTAGTAGACATTATTTGTTCACCACCCCTGTTTGCTCCGTCCCTTCTCTCTTCACCTACATTCGCTCTTGTCTTCTCTTCAATTACCACCTTCCTATGTTTATGTTGCATCTCACTTTTCCCTACCTCCCTGGGAAGTTCCAGCTGTTTGAGTCTGTTCTTTCTCACTCCGTTGCTCGAAAGCCCAACTGTCTATGGTAACTTCCCGCTCTCTTTTTCTTGACCGCTTCTGCTCTCATTCTCATGCCATTGCAGTGTACACAGATGGCTCTAAGTCTTCTGACGGCGTAGGATTCACAGCAGTGTTTCCGGACAGCATCGTACGAGGGCATTTGCTATCTTCGGCTAGTATTTTTACTGCTGAATTGTATGCCATTCTTGCAGCACCTACCCATATTGCATCTCTGCCTGTGTCATCATTTGTGGTTGTCTCAGACTCCCTTTGTGCTTAACAGGCTATACAGAAATTTGATACACCTCACCCCTTAGTCCTCCATATCCAACTTTGGCTACGCCGCATCTCTGCCAAGCATAAAGATATTGTTTTTTGTTGGGTTCCTGGTCATGTTGACATACAGGGCAATGAACAGGCAGACACTGCTGCACGGTCAGCAGTACATGACCTACCAGTTTCATATAGAGGTGTTCCATTTACAGACTATTTTGCTGCAATAGCTACCCACCTTCACACCCGTTGGCAACAACGTTGGTCTACTCTACTCGGTAACAAACTTCATTCTATTAAACCGAGTATAGGTTACTGGCCGTCTTCTTGTCACCAGTGTTGAAGCTGGGAGACTACTCTCTCCCGTCTTCGCATTGGCCATACTCGTCTCACTCATGGATATCTCATGGAGAGGTGCCCTGCTCCTCTCTGTGAGAATTGTCAGGTTCCATTATCAGTCAGCCACATTCTGTTAGACTGCCCACTTTATCAACGAGCACGCAGAATTTACCTCCAACGTCGTCTTCGCTCCACTGCTCTCTCTTTACCTTCCCTTCTCACTGATGGACCCACCTTTCATCCGGACTCTCTCATTGACTTTTTAACAACAACTGACAACTGACTTACTTCACAAACTCTGATGATACCTTCAGCCCTTTCTACCTCAATCTCTTGCTACCCTCTACCCACGCACTATCCCCTGCCCCGCTGTTATCTGTAACCTACTGATCATCCCTTCCCCCTTCTTCTGCCCAATACCCTCGCTTCCTTCCCTACTCTGCAGCGCTGTATAGCCCTTGCTTGTTTCTATCGTATTTCTAAGTATGTTTTTCATTAAATCTATTTTTTTTGTTGTTGCTGTCAGCAAAAATACATGTTGGCAGTGTTTTATTTTTCCTCCAAAAATTACGATTTTTATGATTGTTTCATTGTAAATACTCTACATGACTAGAATGTGGCTAGAATGTGGAGTGCAGTCAGTGTATGCTTTAGTAGCCGTCAGGCTGTCAACAAGCAAGGAGGGTGTAACACACTCAGATTTGGCGTATGGTAACTGTAGTTTCACACCAAAGAAAATAAAAAATAAATCAGAAATAAGTTATTAACACTGTAATACCCCTCCTGTGATAAATATTAACAGGATTGTCATGACTTTTGCAGATGTTATTGAAGAATGATGGTTCTAGAAACACCCAGTGAGAATTTGTGATACTGTTGCAGCTTTGCTTTTTAATGATTTTTTGTACATAAAACAATAAAAACAAAATTACTAACTTCAACATTCTTTTTTACGGAATCTACTGACATCACTGAACTTTACGGGTTCATTATTAATCTAGTCTTTATCTTTCATCTGATGTCAACTAGAGCATTGTACATCTTGCCAATTTAGTAGACAGAGGAAAGTCCTAGGACCCATAAAATTGTGCAAAAATAATTTTTTCTAACTTGAAGGCTAAAACAGTCAAAACAAACACAGCCTATATGTTTTTTTTAAGCTGCTTAATCCACTGTCACAATCCCATTGAAATCTGATAAAAAAAAAAAGGTTGGTGATTTTTCTCGCCCCTCCCTTAATAATAGTGCAAAAGTTGACATTTTCCACCCATGTAGTTTATTAATGTGATCTCACCTTATCTAACTTTAATACATTTCTCTATGTACTTATTTTAAAGTAGAATTTTAATGTCTTAAAAAATTAATATGTAAATTATAGTTCTTTGTTTCTTTCTTAATTTAGTTCTATATTTTTTATTATTAATATTATGAGTTATTAACCCTTAAACTGTCCAAACATAGATCTATGTTTTTTCAACATTTGAAAGTATGTAAAAAAAGTAGATCTTTTTTTTTTTTTTTTTTTTACATTTGAAAATGTGTAAAAAAAAACTTAGATCTACCTTTATATATATATATATATATATATATATATATATATATATATATATATATATATATTATTATCACACTGGCTGACTCCCACCAAGGCAGGGTGGCCCAAAAAAGAAAAACTTTCACCATCATTCACTCCATCACTGTCTTGCCAGAAGGGTGCTTTACACTACAGTTTTTAAACTGCAACATTAACACCCCTCCTTCAGAGTGCAGGCACTGTACTTCCCATCTCCAGGACTCAAGTCCGGCCTGCCGGTTTCCCTGAACCCCTTCATAAATGTTACTTTGCTCACACTCCAACAGCACGTCAAGTATTAAAAACCATTTGTCTCCATTCACTCCTATCAAACATACTCACGCATGCCTGCTGGAAGTCCAAGCCCCTCGCAGACGAAACCTCCTTTACCCCCTCCCTCCAACCTTTCCTAGGCCGACCCCTACCCCGCCTTCCTTCCACTACAGACTGATACACTCTTGAAGTTATTCTGTTTCGCTCCATTCTCTCCACATGTCCGAACCACCTCAACAACCCCTCCTCAGCCCTCCGGACAATAGTTTTGGTAATCCCGCACCTCCTCCTAACTTCCAAACTACGAATTCTCTGCATTATATTCACACCACACATTGCCCTCAGACATGACATCTCCACTGCCTCCAGCCTTCTCCTCGCTGCAACATTCATCACCCATGCTTCACACCCATATAAGAGCGTTGGTAAAACTATACTCTCATACATTCCCCTCTTTGCCTCCAAGGACAAAGTTCTTTGTCTCCACAGACTCCTAAGTGCACCACTCACTCTTTTTCCCTCATCAATTCTATGATTCACCTCATCTTTCATAGACCCATCCGCTGACACGTCCACTCCCAAATATCTGAATACATTCACCTCCTCCATACTCTCTCCCTCCAATCTGATATTCAATCTTTCATCACCTAATCTTTTTGTTATCCTCATAACCTTACTCTTTCCTGTATTCACCTTTAATTTTCTTCTTTTGCACACCCTACCAAATTCATCCACCAATCTCTGCAACTTCTCTTCAGAATCTCCCAAGAGCACAGTGTCATCAGCAAAGAGCAGCTGTGACAACTCCCACTTTGTGTGTGATTCTTTATCTTTTAACTCCACGCCTCTTGTCAAGACCCTCGCATTTACTTCTCTTACCACCCCATCTATAAATATATTAAACAACCACGGTGACATCACACATCCTTGTCTAAGGCCTACTTTTACTGGGAAATAATTTCCCTCTTTCCTACATACTCTAACTTGAGCCTCACTATCCTCGTAAAAACTCTTCACTGCTTTCAGTAACCTACCTCCTACACCATACACTTGCAACATCTGCCACATTGCCCCCCTATCCACCCTGTCATACGCCTTTTCCAAATCAATAAATGCCACAAAGACCTCTTTAACCTTATCTAAATACTGTTCACTTACATGTTTCACTGTAAACACCTGGTCCACACACCCCCTACCTTTCCTAAAGCCTCCTTGTTCATCTGCTATCCTATTCTCCGTCTTACTCTTAATTCTTTCAATAATAATTCTACCATACACTTTACCAGGTATACTCAGCAGACTTATCCCCCTATAATTTTTACACTCTCTTTTATCCCCTTTGCCTTTATACAAAGGAACTATGCATGCTCTCTGCCAATCCCTAGGTACCTTACCCTCTTCCATACATTTATTAAATAATTGCACCAACCACTCCAAAACTATATCCCCACCTGCTTTTAACATTTCTATCTTTATCCCATCAATCCCGGCTGCCTTACCCCCTTTCATTTTACCTACTGCCTCACGAACTTCCCCCACACTCACAACTGGCTCTTCCTCACTCCTACAAGATGTTATTCCTCCTTGTCCTATACACGAAATCATAGCTTCCCTATCTTCATCAACATTTAACAATTCCTCAAAATATTCCCTCCATCTTCCCAATACCTCTAACTCTCCATTTCATAACTCTCCTCTCCTATTTTTAACTGACAAATCCATTTGTTCTCTAGGCTTTCTTAACTTGTTAATCTCACTCCAAAACTTTTTCTTATTTTCAACAAAATTTGTTGATAACATCTCACCCACTCTCTCATTTGCTCTCTTTTTACATTGCTTCACCACTCTCTTAACCTCTCTCTTTTTCTCCATATACTCTTCCCTCCTTGCATCACTTCTACTTTGTAGAAACTTCTCATATGCTAACTTTTTCTCCCTTACTACTCTCTTTACATCATCATTCCACCAATCGCTCCTCTTCCCTCCTGCACCCACTTTCCTGTAACCACAAACTTCTGCTGAACACTCTAACACTACATTTTTAAACCTACCCCATACCTCTTCGACCCCATTGCCTATGCTCTCATTTGCCCATCTATCCTCCAATAGCTGTTTATATCTTACCCTAACTGCCTCCTCTTTTAGTTTATAAACCTTCACCTCTCTCTTCCCTGATGCTTCTATTCTCCTTGTATCCCATCTACCTTTTACTCTCAGTGTAGCTACAACTAGAAAGTGATCTGATATATCTGTGGCCCCTCTATAAACATGTACATCCTGAAGTCTACTCAACAGTCTTTTATCTACTAATACAAAATTCAACAAACTACTGTCATTTCGCCCTACATCATACCTTGTATACTTATTTATCCTCTTTTTCTTAAAATATGTATTACCTATAACTAAACCCCTTTCTATATATATATATGTATATATATATATATATATATATATATATATATATATATATTATATATATATATAATATATATATGTACATATATATATGTACATATATATATGTACAAATGCTAAAGTAGGAGAAACTTTTAGAGAGGGTGTGGTAGGTAAGTTTGGGGTGCCAGGTGTAAATGATAATGGGAGCCCTTTGATTGAACTTTGTATAGAAAGGGGTTTAGTTATAGGTAATACATATTTTAAGAAAAAGAGGATAAATAAGTATACAAGATATGATGTAGGGCGAAATGACAGTAGTTTGTTGGATTATGTATTGGTAGATAAAAGACTGTTGAGTAGACTTCAGGATGTACATGTTTATAGAGGGGCCACAGATATATCAGATCACTTTCTAGTTGTAGCTACACTGAGAGTAAAAGGTAGATGGGATACAAGGAGAATAGAAGTATCAGGGAAGAGAGAGGTGAAGGTTTATAAACTAAAAGAGGAGGCAGTTAGGGTAAGATATAAACAGCTATTGGAGGATAGATGGGCTAATGAGAGCATAGGCAATGGGGTCGAAGAGGTATGGGGTAGGTTTAAAAATGTAGTGTTAGAGTGTTCAGCAGAAGTTTGTGGTTACAGGAAAGTGGGTGCGGGATGGAAGAGGAGCAGTTGGTGGAATGATGATGTAAAGAGAGTAGTAAGGGAGAAAAAGTTAGCATATGAGAAGTTTTTACAAAGTAGAAGTGATGCAAGGAGGGAAGAGTATATGAAGAAAAAGAGAGTGGTGAAGCAATATAAAAAGAGAGCAAATGAGAGAGTGGGTGAGATGTTATCAACAAATTTTGTTGAAAATAAGAAAAAGTTTTGGAGTGAGATTAACAGGTTAAGAAAGCCTAGAGAACAAATGGATTTGTCAGTTAAAAATAGGAGAGGAGAGTTATTAAATGGAGAGAGTTAGAGGTATTGGGAAGATGGAGGGAATATTTTGAGGAATTGTTAAATGTTGATGAAGATAGGGAAGCTGTGATTTCGTGTATAGGGCAAGGAGGAATAACATCTTGTAGGAGTGAGGAAGAGCCAGTTGTGAGTGTGGGAGAAGTTCGTGAGGCAGTAGGTAAAATGAAAGGGGGTAAGGCAGCCGGGATTGATGGGATAAAGATAGAAATGTTAAAAGCAGGAGGGGATATAGTTTTGGAGTGGTTGGTGCAATTATTTAATAAATGTATGGAAGAGGGTAAGGTACCTAGGGATTGGCAGAGAGCATGCATAGTTCCTTTGTATAAAGGCAAAGGGGATAAAAGAGAGTGCAAAAATTATAGGGGGATAAGTCTGCTGAGTATACCTGGTAAAGTGTATGGTAGAGTTATTATTGAAAGAATTAAGAGTAAGACGGAGAATAGGATAGAAGATGAACAAGGAGGCTTTAGGAAAGGTAGGGGGTGTGTGGACCAGGTGTTTACAGTGAAACATATAAGTGAACCGTATTTAGATAAGGCTAAAGAGGTCTTTGTGGCATTTATGGATTTGGAAAAGGCGTATGACAGGGTGGATAGGGGGGCAGTTTGGCAGATGTTGCAAGTGTATGGTGTAGGAGGTAGGTTACTGAAAGCAGTGAAGAGTTTTTACGAGGATAGTGAGGCTCAAGTTAGAGTATGTAGGAAAGAGGGAATTTTTTTCCCAGTAAAAGTAGGCCTTAGACAAGGATGTGTGATGTCACCGTGGTTGTTTAATATATTTATAGATGGGGTTGTAAGAGAAGTAAATGCGAGGGTCTTGTCAAGAGGCGTGGAGTTAAAAGATAAAGAATCACACACAAAGTGGGAGTTGTCACAGCTGCTCTTTGCTGATGACACTGTGCTCTTGGGAGATTCTGAAGAGAAGTTGCAGAGATTGGTGGATGAATTTGGTAGGGTGTGCAAAAGAAGAAAATTAAAGGTGAATACAGGAAAGAGTAAGGTTATGAGGATAACAAAAAGATTAGGTGATGAAAGATTGAATATCAGATTGGAGGGAGAGAGTATGGAGGAGGTGAATGTATTCAGATATTTGGGAGTGGACGTGTCAGTGGATGGGTCTATGAAAGATGAGGTGAATCATAGAATTGATGAGGGGAAAAGAGTGAGTGGTGCACTTAGGAGTCTGTGGAGACAAATATCTTTGTCCTTGGAGGCAAAGAGGGGAATGTATGAGAGTATAGTTTTACCAACGCTCTTATATGGGTGTGAAGCATGGGTGATGAATGTTGCAGCGAGGAGAAGGCTGGAGGCAGTGGAGATGTCATGTCTGAGAGCAATGTGTGGTGTGAATATAATGCAGAGAATTCGTAGTTTGGAAGTTAGGAGGAGGTGCAGCATTACCAAAACTGTTGTCCAGAGGGCTGAGGAAGGGTTGTTGAGGTGGTTTGGACATGTAGAGAGAATGGAGCGAAACAGAATGACTTCAAGAGTGTATCAGTCTGTAGTTGAAGGAAGGCGGGGTAGGGGTCGGCCTAGGAAAGGTTGGAAAGAGGGGGTAAAGGAGGTTTTGTGTGCGAGGGGCTTGGACTTCCAGCAGGCATGCGTGAGCGTGTTTGATAGGAGTGAATGGAGACAAATGGTTTTTAATACTTGACGTGCTGTTGGAGTGTGAGCAAAGTAACATTTATGAAGGGGTTCAGGGAAACCGGCAGGCCGGACTTGAGTCCTGGAGATGGGAAGTACAGTGCCTGCACTCTGAAGGAGGGGTGTTAATGTTGCAGTTTAAAAACTGTAGTGTAAAGCACCCTTCTGGCAAGACAGTGATGGAGTGAATGATGGTGAAAGTTTTTCTTTTTTGGGCCACCCTGCCTTGGTGGGAATCAGCCGGTGTGATAATAAAAAAAAATATATATATTTGAAAATACGTGAAAAATGTAGATCTACTTTTGGAGTACTATGCATGTGAACATAGATCTGCTTGGACAGTTTAAGGGTTAACTCAGGAAATTATAATGACACGATTGCAAACAAACCATATATTACAACCCAGGAATCCAAATGGCCTGTTATCCCGGGTGTAATGGGAGGAAAATAAACACAGCAGAAAAAGTTTAGACTTATATTATCCTTCACCAATTTAGAACAGCAATATGTACACTATGTACAGTGATAAGTATAGTGCACTCCACGGTAAGCAAGGCAGAAATAGAAGCCACAAGATAGCAGATCGTGCTTCAACCAGCTCTAGAATGGGAATGACAAGGGCAGACAGGAGAGTGGTACCCACATAACCTCTGCGATTGCAAAACCATCTTCTTATTGGCTGGAACCTGGTCACTAGTTGAATGACGGGGCCCTATCATCAACTCTTAGCAACCTGGTTTGCTGGTTGGGGGAGATAGCCTGTAAATGAGGGTGTGTACATGCATCGAATAAAGGTTACGTACTCTTTGCATGCCACACCCCCACCCCGAGAAGGCTCAGGATTAGGCTGCCACCTCCCAGTGGTAACCGTGCCGCCATGGCACAAAATAATGGGACCGCCTTTCCTCTCCACCATCCAACTCTTAGACAGAGCTCAGCCTTTCTCGTGACAGAAAGCCAAACCCTAAACTCAAAGTGAGACAGCAGTCAGTCAGGCTAGCATAGGTCCAAGATACAGGCGGACGGTAGCCCGCATCCCCTCACTAAAAAAAAACCCCACACCAGGGGATAAAAAAAAAAGTGTGAAAAGGGGTTACCACAAATATAACATCCTACCCTAAATAAATAAAAAATATTAGACTCTAGATAATGAGTCCGCCAACACATTTTATTTGCCGGCAATATATTTAATTCTGAGTCAGTATGGTTGCAGTCTTAGCGTCCAGCGCATGAGCCTTGTGTTGTGGTTCTTCTTGGCTTGGAGATATACTAGAGGATTGTGATCACTGTAGACTGTGACCACCTGCGATGTCTGGCCCACATAAACATCGAAATGCTCCAAAGCCAGTACCAGCGCGAGGGCTTCTTTTTCATTGGTAGAGTAAGCCCTCTGATGTGGCTGGAACTTGGCTGAAAAGTATGCTGCAACTCCTCATTCTCGATTTGTAATAGTACTGCGTCAACCCCAGACTCACAAGCATCAACCTGTAATGAAAAAGGTTTGGAGAAGTCTGGAGACAAGAGAATGGGTGCAGTACACAATATTCTTTTTGCTTTATTAAAAGCAGTGTTACAGTCTGAGGTCCAATTAAAGGGAACTTTGTGACTGGTAAGAGAGGTAAGAGAGGCTACAATATCTGAGAAATTCTTACAGAATCTTCTGTAAAATCCTATCATGCCTAGGAAATGTTGAAGAGATTTCCTATCATGAGGAACTGGATAATCTTTAATAGCAAGAACTTTAGCAAGTTTAGGTGCAACTTTACCACTACCTACTTCATGGCCTAGAAAAGTGATAGTGGCCTGGCCAAAGGAAGATTTAGATAAATTAACTGTTAAATGGGAACTCTTAAAGGTCTCAAAAAGAGCCTTAAGTCTAAGTAGGTGTTGATCCAAAGTATCAGACACCACAACAATATCATCTAGGTATGCTGCCGTGCCTTCAAGTCCTTTAATAGCCTGATGGATAAGTTTCTGGAATGAAGAGGGGGAATTTTTTATTCCGAAGGGGATAACTGTATTGATAATGACCTCCTGGAATTACGAAGGCAGAGATTTCCTTCGCCTTATTCGTCTAGATCTAACTTGGACACAAAAATAGCCTTATCCACAAAGTCAGTTACGTCATCCAGATGAGGAAGAGGGTAAGCATCTGTAAATGTGACCTCATTCACCTTAGGGTAGTCTGTACACATACGAAACCCTCCATCAGCCTTCTTCACAAGCATGCACGGTGAAGCCCATGGACTAGATGACTCCTCCACTAAACCATGCTTTAACAAAAATTCTACTTCCTGCTGAAGTAGCCTCTGCTTTTCAGGATTATCTCTGTATGGGGAGAGTTTAATTGGTTTAGAGTTTCCCACATCTACATCATGATAACCTAACGTACATTTTTTCGGCACATCCGAAAAAATATTAGGATATGACTGTAGAAGCTCAGTTAAATTTGTTGCTTGCGTTTCAGATAGTTCCTCCATTAAAGGGCTAGGATCCTTGAGGAGGACAGAATTTGAAAGTTTAATATTAATTTCAGAGTGCAAAGAATCAGGGTCGTCCTCAGAGGTAGAGGACAGAGTCATTACTGGGACTTTATCTGGTGTATGAAAAGATTTCAATTGATTGATGTGGTAAATTTTAGTTTTTGAGGTCTTATCAATGGGAGCTACCACATAATTTACATCAGATAATCTACTTACAATCTGCATAGGTCCCGTAAATCTAGCTTTCAAGGTGTGGCCAGGTATAGGTTCCTGCACCAACACCTTGTCTCCTGGATGGAAGGAGCGGAATTGTGCACTTCTGTCATACCTCTGTTTCATCTTACTTTGAGCTGTCATTAGGTTAGCCTTGGCTAACTGACATGCCACCTGCAACCTTGAAGACGGGTTGTAGAGTTTTGAGCTAACGTCTTCTCCCATCCATCCTTCTTTGAGCACCCGAAGAGGACCTCGTACATTGTGCCCAAAGATCAGTTCAAACCGACTATACCCTGTAGACTCTTGCACTGTCTCTCGTACTGAGAACAGCAACAAAGGTAGTGATTCATCCCAGTCTGTAGGAAAGTGCATGCAAAAAGTTCTCATCATTGTTTTTAATGTCTGATGGAATCTTTCCAAGGTGCCTTGGGACTGAGGATGATAGGCAGTGGATAAGTTGTGGATTATCCCTAACCTAGTTAATACTTCTCTAAATGCTTTGGCAGTAAAGTTAGTACCTTGATCACTTTGAATAGTTTTAGGAATGCCAAAACAAGAAATGAATTTTTGTCACTGACAGCTCATACACTACCTTCCTTGACCTTAAATCCGCTTTCGATGTAGCCAACCGACATGTAATCATTAGTGAACTTGCCAGAATGGATGTTGGAGGATGGCTTCTCCGCTGGATTAAAGGCTACCTGTCCAACAGAAAATCGTCTGTGTTGTTCCAGGGACATAGAAGTGTAACTAAAGACTTTGAATTAGGAACCCCACATGGAGGTGTGCTCAGTCCCACACTGTTCAATATTCTAATTAATGCATTACTTAATGCTATGCCTAGTCAGGCCCATCATTATGTGATTAGTTTTGCTGATGATATAATGATTCACACCACCGGATTCTCCAACACCCAAAACATTCTTAATCATGTACTAGCCTCGTGTCAGGACCTGGGGTTGATAATCTCTACTGATAAAACAAAGATACTCAATAGGCGTCCTCCTCGACAGAGAGGCACAGTTCGTCAGATCCAATTGCATGATGGGTCTTTTCTAGAATATGTAAGCAGATGCAGGTATCTAGGCTTTGAGGTTCCACTACTTGGACCTGTTGTAACAAGACTTTGTCGCCAATACAAAGAAAGACTTAGAGTTGTGGCAGGGCTTCACCCCAGGTATGGTGCTAATGTTAAAATTGTGAAAATGATGTATCTTGCTTATATTAGATCATTGGTTGATTATGCTGCGCCACTACTTGCTCTTGTGTCTGACTGGAAGCTTGGAGGGCTGGAAAAACTGCAGAACGAAGAAATGAGGATCATTTTAGGATGCACTCATACTGCCAAAATTTTAAATATGCAAAAAGAACTTGATATTCCAAGCAACAGAGATCGTGTTACTGAAAGAAATATCCTAATTGGGGTTAATATGCTCAGGCAAGCTCATTCAAACCCCTGCACAGAAGCCCTCCAAACTTTCCTGGAGTTCACCTGGAGTGAGTTCCGGGGGTCAACGCCCCCGCGGCCCGGTCTGTGACCAGGCGGCCTGGTGGATCAGAGCCTGATCAACCAGGCTGTTGCTGCTGGCTGCACGCAAACCAACGTACGAGCCACAGCCCGGCTGATCAGGAACTGACATTAGGTGCTTGTCCAGTGCCAGCTTGAAGGCTGCCAGGGGTCTGTTGGTAATCCCCCTTATGTGTGCTGGGAGGCAGTTGAACAGTCTCGGGCCCCTGACACTTATTGTATGGTCTCTTAACGTGCTAGTGACACCCCTGCTTTTCATTGGGGGGATGGTGCATCGTCTGCCAAGTCTTTTGCTTTCGTAGTGAGTGATTTTCGTGTGCAAGTTCGGTACTAGTCCCTCTAGGATTTTCCAGGTGTATATAATCATGTATCTCTCCCTCCTGCATTCCAGAGAATACAGGTTTAGGAACTTCAAGCGCTTCCAGTAATTGAGGTGTTTTATCTCCGTTATGCGCGCCGTGAAAGTCCTCTGTACATTTTCTAGGTTGGCAATTTCACCTGCCTTGAAAGGTGCTGTTAGTGTGCAGCAATACTCCAGCCTAGATAGAACAAGTGACCTGAAGAGTGTCATCATGGGCTTGGCCTCCCTAGTTTTGAAGGTTCTCATTATCCATCCTGTCATTTTTCTAGCAGATGTGATTGATACAATGTTATGGTCCTTGAAGGTGAGATCCTCCGACATGATCACTCCCAGGTCTTTGACGTTGGTGTTTCGCTCTATTTTGTGGCCAGAATTTGTTTTGTACTCTGATGAAGATTTAATTTCCTCATGTTTACCATATCTGAGTAATTGAAATTTCTCATCGTTGAACTTCATATTGTTTTCTGCAGCCCACTGAAAGATTTGGTTGATGTCCGCCTGGAGCCTTGCAGTGTCTGCAATGGAAGACACGGGTTCTCAGCACTGGTGAACACTCCTCCAGATGGATCGAAAAAACTGGAACCGACCTCCGCATGAATCAGATACATGATCTATGTCAAGTAAGGCAACAGCGGCACTTCTCCACTCCATGGAATATTACCCCGTTCCAAACTACCATTCCTCCATTTCCCCCCAAACTACTTCTTAAATCACAACCAAAACTTCGCCTTGAAGCCAAACATGAGGCCTTAAGCTGTATTGATAACTTAGTCACACAGCACACACTCTCGCAAATTATTTACGCTGATGGTTCTGTTCACCAATCCACTGGTGCAGCTGGTAGTGCTGCTGTTGTCGTACAGAGTGATGGCTCTCTTAAAGAAATTGGAGCACACATCAATAATTGGGCCTCTACCCTTCAGACAGAACTGTTTGCCATACTCCTTGCACTGAAATGCATCTATGTATCAAAGATTGACAGTTTAATTGTATCTGATTCTCTGTCATCCATAAATGCTCTCAACTCATTAAGCATAAATTGTGGCATGCTTGTGTCAGAAGCCAGACACATGTATGGTAGGATTGTGGACAGTGGAGTCAGAGTGCACATGCTGTGGATTCCATCTCACATTGGTCTTCAGATGCATGATAGAACTGATAAATTGCTGTATGCTTGTCTGGTAGTAGTTTGAGAACAATAATACGAAAAGAACTTCAACTGAATTTTATGGACTTAAGGCTCAGGGAGATTGACACCAGTGAGTCCATCTATCATCATTCTATCATGCAGGAGGAGCCATATGTCTATGGTGCATCCAACAAAATAAGCAGACTCTTGGATGTCACTACCGCCCGGCTCCGGCTGGGTTACAAGTATCTTTGGCAGGTTAAATCACCACCACCAGATGTAGACCAAACGAAATGTAAACTTTGCCAGATGGACTATTGTCACACCCTGCGTCATTATGTACTGGAGTGCGATAAAATTAATGAATTTAGAAACAACTCACTCAGAAGTGTTCAAGAAATGGCTAAGTATTTTATCCACAGTGGTATATTACAGACCATTCTGGAGAAATACCCTGACTTTGCTAGCTGTAAATAAAGCATTACCACATGTGTGCATGTGTGTGTGTGTGTGTGTGTGTGTGTGTGTGTGTGTGTGTGTGTGTGTGTGTGTGTGTGTTTGTGTGCGTGTGTGTGTTTGTGTGTGTGTGTGTATGTGTGTGTACTCACCTAGTTGAGATTGCAGGGGTCGCGTCCAAGCTCCTGTGTGTGTGTGTGTGTGTGTGTGTGTGTGTGTGTGTGTGTGTGTACTCACCTATTTGTGGTTGCAGGGGTCGATTCACAGCTCCTGGCCCCGCCTCTTCGCTGATTGCTACTAGGTCCTCTCTCTCCCTGCCCCATGAGCTCTATCATACCTCGCCTTAAAACTATGTATGGTTCCTGCCTCCACCACATCACTTTCTAGGCTATTCCATGGCCTGACTACTCTATGACTGAAGAAATACTTCCTAACATCCCTTTGATTCATCTGAGTCTTCAACTTCCAATTGTGACCTCTTGTGTCTGTGTCCCATCTCTGGAACATCCCGTCTTTGTCCACCTCGTCTATTCCGCGCAGTATTTTATATGTCGTTATCATGTCTCCCCTGACCCTCCTGGCCTCCAGTGTCGTCAGGCCGATTTCCCTCAACCTTTCTTCATAGGACAATCCCCGTAGCTCTGGGACTAGTCTTGTTGCAAACCTTTGCACTTTCTCTAATTTCTTGACGTGCTTGACTAGGTGTGGATTCCAAACTGGTGCTGCATACTCCAGTATGGGCCTGACGTAGATGGTGTACAGAGTCTTAAACAAATCCTTACTGAGGTATCGGAACGCTATCCGTAGGTTTGCCAGGCGCCCGTATGCTGCAGCAGTTATCTGATTGATGTGCGCCTCAGGAGATATGCTCGGTGTTATACTCACCCCCAGATCTTTTTCCTTGAGTGAGGTTTGCAGTCTTTGGCCATCTAAACTATATTGTGTCTGCGGTCTTCTTTGCCCTTCCCCAATCTTCATGACTGCATTTGGCAGGGTTAAATTCAAGGAGCCAGTTGCTGGACCAGGCTTGTAGCCTGTCCAGATCTCTTTGTAGTCCTGCCTGATCCTCGTCCGATTCGATTCTTCTCATTAACTTCACATCGTCTGCAAACAAGGACACTTCTGAGTCTATCCCTTCCGTTATGTCGTTCACGTATACCAAGAACAGCACAGGTCCTAGGACTGACCCCTGTGGAACCCTGCTTGTCACAGGCGCCCACTCTGACACCTCGTCGCGTACCATGACTCGTTGTTGCCTCCCTGTCAGATATTCTCTGATCCATTGCAGTGCCTTTCCTGTTATGTGTGCCTGGTCCTCTAGCTTTTGCAGTAACCTCTTGTGAGGAACTGTGTCGAAAGCCTTCTTGCAGTCCAAAAATACGCAGTCGATCCACCCCTCTCTTGTTTTTACTTCTGTCACCTTGTCATAAAACTCTAGTAGGTTTGTGACACAGGATTTTCCTTCCCTGAAACCGTGCTGGTTGTCAATTATTCACTTGTTTCTTTCCAGGTGCCCCACCACTCTCCTCCTGATGATCTTCTCCATGACCTTGCATACTATACACGTTAGTGATACAGGTCTGTAGTTTAGTGCCTCATGTCTGTCTCCCTTTTTAAAAATTGGGACTACATTTGCCATTTTCCATACCTCAGGGAGTTGCCCAGTTTCAAATGATGTGTTGAAGATCTTTGTTAATGGCTCACACAATATCTCTGCTCCCTCTTTAAGGACCCATGGAGAGATGTTGTCTGGTCCCACCGCCTTTGAGGTGTCAAGTTCGCATAGCAGCTTCTTCACCTCCTCCTTGGTTATATGTACCTCATCCAGCACTTGCCGGTGTGCCCCCTGTTCTGATTTCTTGGAGTCGTACTGGTTTCCACTGTAAATACCTCTTTAAATCTTGTGTTGAGCTCCTGACATACCTCTCGGTCGTTTCTTGTGAATTCCCCATCACCCTTCCTCAGTCTGATTACCTGGTCCTTAACTGTTGTTTTCCTCCTGATGTGGCTGTACAACAGCTTCGGCTCAGTCTTTACTTTTGATGCTATGTCATTTTCATATTGTCTCTGAGCCTCCCTTCTTATCTGTGCATATTCGTTTCTGGCTCTTCGGCTGATTTCTTTATTTTCCTGAGTTCTCTGTCTTCTGTACCTTTTCCATTCTCTAGTACACCTAGTTTTTGCCTCCCTACACCTTTGGGTGAACCAAGGACTCGTTCTGTTCTTCCCATTATTTCTGTTTCCCTTGGGAACAAACCTCTCCTCTGCCTCCTTGCATTTTGTTGCTACATAGTCCATCATTTCTTGTACTGGTTTTCCTGTCAGTTCCCTCTCCCACTGAATGTCTTGAAGGAAGTTCCTCATGCCTGAGTAGTTCCCCCTTTTGTAGTTTGGTTTTTCTCAGCCTATTCCTGCTACTCTCTCCACTTGGAGCCCAACTATGTAGTCGAAGCACAGAACCACATGATCACTAGCTCCCAGGGGCCTTTCATACATGATACATAAGAACATAAGAACATAAGAATGTAGGAACACTGCAGAAGGCCTACTGGCCCATACGAGGCAGGTCCTTATCAAAACGACATCTACCTAAAGCTACTCAAGAAACAACTCCCGCACCCCCCAACACCAATCAAACCCAGCCCCTCCCACTCATATATTTGTCCAGTCTCTTCTTAAAGCTACCCAAGGTCCTAGCCTCTATCACCCCACTGGGAAGACTGTTCCACGCATCTACAACTCTGTTAGAAAACCAGTACTTACCTATGTCCTTTCTAAATCTAAATTTATCCAACTTAAATCCATTATTCCTGGTTCTTACCTGGTTCGACACCCTCAGTACTTTATTAATGTCTCCCTTGTTTATGCCCGTCATCCACTTATACACTTCAATGATATCTCCCCTCATTCTACGCCTCTCCAGAGAGTGGAGATTTAAGGCTTTAAGTCTATCTTCATACGGGAGGTTCCTTACACAGTAAATCATTTTAGTCATTCTTCTCTGTATGTTCTCTAATGAGTCTATGTCCATCCTGTAGTAAGGGGACCAAAACTGAGCAGCATAATCTAAATGAGGCCTCACTAGTGATGTATAGAGCTGTAAAATAACTTTTGGACTTCTGTTACTTATACTTCTTGAGATAAATCCAAGTAATCTGTTGGCCTTGTTGCGCACACTGAGGCACTGCTGTCTTGGCTTTAGATTTCTGCTTACCATGACTCCCAAGTCTTTTTCACATTCTGTATGACCAAGCTCTACTTCACCTAGATTATAGCTTCGAGGGTTATTTTCATTACCAAGGGCAAGTACCTTACACTTATCCACATTAAACTTCATCTGCCATTTCTCAGACCAAGACATTAATTTGTTCAAATCGTCCTGGAGTTCATTGATATCCTCCTCAGAGTGAATTATACGGCCTATCTTTGTATCATCAGCAAACTTACTCATGTCACTAGTAATCCCTTCATCAAGGTCATTAATGTAAATTATGAACAAGAGAGGGCCTAAAACTGATCCTTGTGGAACGCCACTAGTGACTAATCCCCATTCAGATTTCACTCCATTAATGGTAACTCTCTGCTTTCTATTGGTAAGCCATGCCTCAATCCATGCTAGAACTTTACCTCCTATACCATGAGCTGCCACTTTTCTTAAGAGTCTCTTGTGAGGTACTCTGTCGAAGGCTTTACTAAAATCCAAATAAACAATATCATATTCCTTATCACTGTCAACTGCCTCAAATGTTCTATTGAAGAACGTCAGTAAGTTTGTCAGGCAGGAACGACCTCTCGTGAATCCATGCTGAGATTCATTTATCAAGTTATGCTCTTCAAGGTGACTTCTGATAATGTCAGCTATAATTGATTCTAATAACTTGCCCACTATAGATGTCAGGCTTATTGGACGGTAATTTGAAGGAGTGGACTTATCCCCTGATTTGAATATAGGAACCACATTAGCCATCTTCCACATCTCTGGCACAACACTGGTAAGGATGGACACATTGAATACACTCGTTAATGGCTGACTAAGCTCCATCTTGCATTCCTTAAGTACCCTTGAAAACAACTCATCGGGTCCCGGGGACTTATTTTGTTTCAGTTTGTCTATCTGTTTAATAACCATGTCCCTCGTGACAGTAATATTAGTTAACTTAAATTCATCAGGAACTAAATAATTGTTAATTATTGGAATCTCATTTACATCTTCCTG
This sequence comes from Cherax quadricarinatus, assembly GCF_038502225.1. Taxonomy (NCBI): domain Eukaryota; kingdom Metazoa; phylum Arthropoda; class Malacostraca; order Decapoda; family Parastacidae; genus Cherax; species Cherax quadricarinatus. Next base: position 28,358,268 of record NC_091338.1, read on the forward strand.
TGTAAAAACTGACAAAAAATAGTCATTAAATAAGGAACACATTTCCAGTTCATTATCCGTCAGCTGTCCATTCCCAGATTTCAGAGGTCCTACTTTTTCCTTCACCTTCGTCCTATACACTTGAAAGAACCCCTTTGGATTAGTCTTTGATTCATTAGCGACTCTAATTTCATAGTCACGTTTAGCCTTTCTAATCGCCTTTTTTACTTCTCTTTTAAGCTGAACATATTGGTCAGTAAGGTTAACCTCTCCTCTTCTGATGCGCCTATAAATTCCCCTTTTCTCCCCTAATAGATGCTTTAACCTCCTGTTAACCCATTTGGGATCGTTATTATTAGACCTAATTTCTCTCTGGGGAATGTATATACTCCGAACTACTCATGGTGAATACAAGGTCCAACCTTGCTGGTTCATCCTCTCCTCTCTCTCTGGTAGTGTCTCTAACATGTTGATGCATGAGGTTCTCCAGTACCACATCCATCATCTTGGCTCTCCATGTTTCGGGACCCCCATGGGGCTCCAGGCTTTCCCAGTCAATCTCCTTGTGATTGAAATCACCCATAACTAGTAACTTTGCTCCCCCCATGTGTGCTCTCCTGGCCACCTCGGCTAGTGTATTGATCATTGCTCTGTTGCTCTCATCGTATTCTTCTCTTGGCCTCCTGCAGTTCTGTGGTGGGTTGTACATTACTGCAATTACCACCTTATGTCCCTCAGACTGGATTGTTCCTACTAAGTAGTCCCTTTCGCCCATGCCATCCATTCCTTCCATTTTCTCAAAACCCCACTGGTTTTTAATGAGCAGTGCAACTCCTCCTCCCCCTCTCCTCCCTCTGTCTTTCCTGAAGATTTGATATCTGGATGGAAAGATTGAATCTGTTATTATTCTGGTGAGTTTTGTTTCTGTGAGTGCTATTATGTCTGGGGATGTCTCTTTGATTCTTTCGTGCCACTCCTCATACTTGTTTGTTATTCCATCTGCATTTGTATACCACACCTTCAACTTCTTTTCTAAGACTGTGGTCTGGGAAGTATATTGGGGTTGGGGAAGTGGGAGACCTGGTAAGGAACTATGGGTTGTTGCTGTGGGGGTGAAGTTTGTAATGTAGTGGGTGGGGGCATTGGATGTGGCTTGGGTGTTTTGATTTAGAGTGTTTGGTTGCACTGGTTGACCTGGTTGGGAGGCTTCTATAGAAAGTTGTGAGGGAGGCTGTATTTGATCTTCTTCCTGGGTCTGGGATCTCCTGTCTGTCTTCTCCATCCCCTCTCTTTCCTCCTTTCGCCTTTGTACCATCTCTCTCAGTTTCTTCCTTTCTTCTTGTGTTCTGTCGCGGTCGAGATACACCCTCCTGTATGCCGTCATGTCCCTTAATCGTGCTTTCTCCTGCAGGATCCTGGTCCGAGTCGCTTCTGCCTTGAAGGTCACTCTCACTGGCCGGGTTCTTTTTTTTACAAACCCCCCTATTCTCCGAAAATTTTCCAGCTGGGTCATATCGTCTTCTCCTATTGCTTTCATGATGCTTTCAATTGCTTTTTTTTCCCCTTGTTTTCTTGCTTCATATGTTTCCCCTTCGACTTCTTGGAGCCCATACACAAAGATTGACCTCACCCTTTCATTCTCCCACTGCATATCCCTGTGTATCCCCTCATTTAATTTGGTTTCCTCCACTGCAGCTTTCCTTTCATCAGTTTCACTGGCTAATGTACTTGGGCTCAGTGGCCTGTCATTTTCCCTTCTCGGCTTTCCTTGGGCTCTGTTGTTGTCTGTTAGGGCCTCCACATAAAGCTTAGCTCTTTCATTTGCTACAGTCTCCTCTGATAGAGCATCTCCATGCAGTTGTGCCCCTTTTTCCCTACAGTCCCCTTATTTGTGGCTGAGGTAGCAGTCTCTGCTATCAATCCCAAAATGTTCTTTAGTTCTTTAGGCTGTTTCAGATTTTTCAATTCCTCTTCTAAACTCTGTATCCTAGCTTCTGCTGCTTTGACAAGCACCTCCCACTTCCTGCTTTCCATATCTATCCTCTCTTCCATTCTCATGCTAAGTTCTTCTAGTTTCTTTTCCCATTCATGATCCCTTTTTATGAGCTCTGCTGCCCAATCTTCCTTTGCATTTTCCTCCTCCTGTCCCTTGGTTTTTCTTGTTGCTCTCTGGCAACCCATTTTTTTTTATCCTGATTGCCTCAGAGTGGGAAACCTATGTAGTTCTGTATGTTAGGTTAGTAGTGTGTGTGTCAGAGTGTGGGGGGGGGAAGTAGTGGAGGACTGTGGCTATGTGGGAGCTGAGTGGGGAGGGGTGGGGAGGGTTTGGGGTGAACGGGGGAGGGGAGGGTGATCGAGGGAGGGGAGGGATCAGGGGAAGTAGTGAGATGTCGGTGGTGAGGGGGGAGTGTATGTGTGTCTGGATATGTGTGTGTGTGTGTGTGTGTGTGTGTGTGTGTGTGTGTGTGTGTGTGTGTGTAATTCTATGTGGAATTGTGTGTGGAATTATGTGTGGGTTTATTATGTACTGAAAGGTAGGTGGCTTGTGCGTTTAAGGTAAGTCTCAGTGGTCCTTGGCTGCCCACACCTTCTTGTGACCTGACCCCCAACCTCCTGGGATTTACCGCACTTACAGTGTGTGTGTGTGTGTGTGTGTGTGTGTGTGTGTGTGTGTGTGTGTGTGTGTGTGTGTGTGTGTGTGTGTGTGTATGTGGGTGTGTGTATGTGTGTGTGTGTGTATGTGTGTGTGTGTGTGTGTGTGTGTATGTGTGTGTGTATGTGTATGTGTGTATGTGTATGTGTGTCTATGTGTATGTGTGTCTATGTGTATGTGTGTGTGTGTGTGTGTGTGTGTGTGTGTGTGTGTGTGTGTAATTATGTGTCGAATTATGTGTGGGTTTATTATGTGTCTGAAAAGTAGGTGGCTTGTGCTTGGAGTGTAATGTAGATTCTCAGTTGTCGCTTGTGTCCACAACCTCTTGTGACCTGACTCCCACCCTTGCAGTGCTGCCTATATCGACCTGCTTATAGTGAGTTAATCGCCTTGTTCAATGGATTACCATTTGCTAAACCTCATTGAATACTTGAGTGCCTATTCTTTATCGTGCTATGAGAGTTAGACCGTTCACATTCAGCTTGGCGGTTAATTGGAACCTGGACCCCCACCCAAACAACCACTCATAGGTGATACAGTACTTGTAGTGCAGCTGTAGCACTGTAGATTGTCCAGGTCGATGTGATGTCCTGGCGTAGATCCAGCTCGATGTACGTCCTGGCGTAGATCCACCTCAATTTCTTCTTGTTAATAATGTACCCTATTCACTGTATTTCTTTCACTGGTCACATGATTGTTTCACTTTATTACCTTGGGTGACACTTGGCAACGCCGCCTTACAACGCCTGCGCCACAACGCTTTTATTTTCCAGATCACTTTCAAAATTGTGGCTCTCCCCACACTTGTGTGGCTCAGGCAATTAAAAAAAAACACTTCTAGGATTGTTGACTACCCTGACACACTTAGCAACCCTTGCAGAACACATAGTAGCCCTCAAAAACACTTAAATCCCCGGAGCACCGACGGCGTGACTAGCGCGCTCGCTGTCCCTACTGTGTGTGTCAAACACAGCTGGGCCTGTCCGTGTTTGTGTGTATGTGTATGAGTGTGTGTGTGTGTGTGTATGTGTGTATGAGTGTGGGTATGTGTGTGTATGAGTGTGTTTGTGTGTGTATGAGTGTGTGTGCATGTGTGTGTATGAGTTTGTGTATGTGTGTGTGTGTGTGTGTGTGTGTGTGTGTGTGTGTGTGTGTGTTTATGTGTGTGTGTATGAATTTGTATATGTGTGTGTGTGTGTGTGTGTGACTCAAGAATCAATATTTGCACCAATAACTCACTACAGTTGTGACCGGGTGTGGAAGTGTGAGTTGCTCATTACTCTAAAATTTGTTCATGATTGTAGCCATGTATAAACGTAAGTAACCATTCTTACAGTATTCATTACCTTTGTAACTTGTGAGTTCATTACCTTGTACCTAGTTCAGCCATCAAAACTTTGGGGCCCGGTCCCTGGACCCACTGTGTACCTCTGTAATCTGTAAATACCTTTGTAACTTGTCATGATTGTGACTAGACCTACCTGGAGTTCATTACCTTTGTAAACTGTGAGTTCATTACCTTTGTAAATTGTGAATTTATTACATCTGTAACTTGCTCAGCTATCAAAACTTTGAGGCCCAGTCCCTGGACCCATTATGTACCTCTGTAATCTTTTGACTACCGCCCACAGGATGGGTATGGGGTGCATAATAAACATATTAAACTAAATTAAACTTAAAGCTTTGAGAATAGCTTTAGTATTAATACTGCGCTTGGGAATTGCTTCAGGATATCTGGTTACTTTATCCATAATCGTAAATAAATATTGATTTCCAGACTTTGACCTAGGTAGTGGACCTACACAATCTATAATTAAATCTGCAAAAGGTTCTCCATCAGCAGGTATAGGTTGGAGAGGTGCAGGTTTAATGGAATGTCCAGGTTTCCCTACTTGCTGACATTCTCGGCAACACCTAATATGATTCTTCACATCTTTCTTTAATTTTGGCCAATAAAATTCTTTTGTGATTCTATACAAAGTTTTTGTAATTCCTAAGTGACCTCCTAATGAAGTATTATGAGCTATATTTAATATTTGAGGTCTAAACTTGGTTGGAACCACTAACCTGTCATACAATTGCCGGCCCTCTATCTCCTTACCAGTCTCAGTGCAGATCAAATAATCGTTTTAACTTCATACCTGACCGGATGACCCAAAGAGAATTTACCCATGGCTGCCTCAAAAGCGAATTTTAAAGAAGGGTCCTTTCATTGTTCCTCCCAGAAGGACAGTCCCTCGGGCATGGAAACAGAGACATCTTGTAATCCTGCAACCTGGGAATAGGAAGGCTTGATCGGGGTCTGTTCACTTGATTTACGAGGCTCCGGCCGGTGTGCCTCATAAAACAACATGGCTATTCCAAGATCGGAGTCGTCCAAGGATAGGTCAACATTCTCTCCAGACAACCCTTGGGATGTTGCCCGAGTTATGGCCAACACTGGAGAAGAATTACTCAATATGGGTTCAGGACACGCACTAACAGTAGTAATGTTGTTACCCAGTAATAACATGGCATCTTTCATGGGGAATCCTTTCGAGACACCTACAGTCAAGTACCCAGTGTAATATTTGCACTGTACATAAATTTTATGCAAAGGAACAGAATATATAGCTCCTCCAAATGCTTCCAATAAAACAGAGGAATTCAAGGAAGTGTTCTCTGAAAGGGGTAATATTCCTTCTCTTACAAGTAAGCAATATGCTCCAGTATCTCTAAAGGTCTTTACTTCAGTTGTTTCTGAGTTTTCCTGAAGGGAAATAAGACTCTTGCAATAATAAGGGGCCATACCTTTTTCTTCTTCTCTAGGGGACATGTTACTAGGGATAGAGATTTTCCCAATGGGTTGGGATTTATGGGGGCAGTTGGGACGGATGTGACCTACTTTGTTACAGAGGAAGCAGACGACAGGCTTGCCCTTTACTCCCTGCTGACGTTGCAAATGGTGTCGTTCTGGCTGGTGTCTCTCTGGATACTGTTGTCGAGATGCACCATGAGTAGTTTGCCTCTCTGCAGGTGGACCATAAGTTGAAAAGCGTGGCTCACCAGGTGACTTAGTTGGCTGACGTAGACGTTCTCCCTCCTGCTGGCACTTCATTCTCCAAGGTTGACGATCTCTGCTCATGCCAGGCTGTTGAAAAGAGAGATGGGACCGCTCGGACAAGGAGCGGTTAGTTTTGAAGGTATCAGCCGACCTGGCTGCCTCCAATGCAGTGGTTAAGTCACGATCCTGCAGGAAGACTCGAACCTCTGGTCCCACAGACTCCAGCAGGTTATCAATCAGAATAAGCTGTACCAGCTCCTCAAAGGTCGAGACACCACTTGCTTTATACCATCTGGTAAAAGCTTTGGTTTGCTGTCTCACAAAGTCCACTAGGGATTGACCAAGATGCCGCCTGCTTAATTTAAAAATCTTTCTATATTTGGCTGGGATACATGTATATGCTCCCAACACTGTGGTCTTCACTACTTTATAATCAGAAAATTCAGCGTCATTTAATGCTGACGTAAATTCCTGTGACTTACCCAATAATGCTGTATGAACCAATGATGCCCAATGCTGTTCCGACACCAGACGTCTGACTCGTCTAGGTGGCATAAGTTATTCGCTATGCACAGTACGATTGCAGAATACCCCAACGTAACACGTTAATTTGCAGAAAACGCTTAGCTATTACCTGGAGTTTACCTGGAGAGAGTTCCGGGGGTCAATGCCCCCGCGGCCCGGTCTGTGACCAGGCCTCCTGGTGGATCAGAGCCTGATCAACCAGGCTGTTGCTGCTGGCTGCACGCAAACCAACGTACGAGCCACAGCCCGGCTGATCCGGAACTGACTTTAGGTGCTTGTCCAGTGCCAGCTTGAAGACTGCCAGGGGTCTGTTGGTAATCCCCCTTATGTGTGCTGGGAGGCAGTTGAACAGTCTCGGGCCCCTGACACTTATTGTATGGTCCCTTAACGTGCTAGTGACACCCCTGCTTTTCATTGGGGGGATGGAGCATCGTCTGCCAAGTCTTTTGCTTTCGTAGTGAGTGATTTTCGTGTGCAAGTTCAGTACTAGTCCCTCTAGGATTTTCCAGGTGTATATAATCATGTATCTCTCCCTCCTGCGTTCCAGGGAATACAGGTTTAGGAACCTCAAGCGCTCCCAATAATTGAGGTGTTTTATCTCCGTTATGCGCGCTGTGAAAGTTCTCTGTACATTTTCTAGGTCGGCAATTTCACCTGCCTTGAAAGGTGCTGTTAGTGTGCAGCAATATTCCAGCCTAGATAGAACAAGTGACCTGAAGAGTGTCATCATGGGCTTGGCCTCCCTAGTTTTGAAGGTTCTCATTATCCATCCTGTCATTTTTCTAGCAGATGCGATTGATACAATGTTATGGTCCTTGAAGGTGAGATCCTCCGACATGATCACTCCCAGGTCTTTGACGTTGGTGTTTCGCTCTATTTTGTGGCCAGAATTTGTTTTGTACTCTGAGTAATCTGAGTAATATCTGAGTAATTGAAATTTCTCATCGTTGAACTTCATATTGTCTTCTGCAGCCCACTGAAAGATTTGGTTGATGTCCGCCTGGAGCTTTGCAGTGTCTGCAATGGAAGACACTGTCATGCAGATTCGGGTGTCATCTGCAAAGGAAGACACGGTGCTGTGGCAGACATCCTTGTCTATGTCGGATATGAGGATGAGGAACAAGATGGGAGCGAGTACTGTGCCTTGTGGAACAGAGCTTTTCACCGTAGCTGCCTCGGACTTTACTCTGTTGACGACTTCTCTCTGTGTTCTGTTAGTGAGGAAATTATAGATCCATCGACCGACTTTTCCTGTTATTCCTTTAGCACGCATTTTGTGCGCTATTACGCCATGGTCACACTTGTCGAAGGCTTTTGCAAAGTCTGTATATATTACATCTGCATTCTTTTTGTCTTCTAGTGCATTTAGGACCTTGTCGTAGTGATCCAATAGTTGAGACAGACAGGAGCGACCTGTTCTAAACCCATGTTGCCCTGGGTTGTGTAACTGATGGGTTTCTAGATGGGTGGTGATCTTGCTTCTTAGGACCCTTTCAAAGATTTTTATGATATGGGATGATAGTGCTATTGGTCTGTAGTTCTTTGCTGTTGCTTTACTGCCCCCTTTGTGGAGTGGGGCTATGTCTGTTGTTTTTAGTAACTGTGGGACGACCCCCGTGTCCATGCTACCTCTCCATAGGATGGAAAAGGTTTGTGATAGAGGCTTCTTGCAGTTCTTGATGAGCACAGAGTTCCATGAGTCTGGCCCTGGGGCAGAGTGCATGGGCATGTCATTTATCGCCTGTTCGAAGTCATTTGGCGTCAGGATAACATCGGATAGGCATGTGTTAATCAAATTTTGTGGCTCTCTCATAAAAAATTCATTTTGATCTTCGACTCTCAGTCTGGTTAGCGGCTTGCTAAAAACTGAGTCATATTGGGACTTGAGTAGCTCACTCATTTCCTTGCTGTCATCTGTGTAGGACCCATCTTGTTTAAGTAGGGTGGCCCGGTGGCCTGGTGGCTAAAGCTCCCGCTTCACACATGGAGAGCCCGGGTTCGATTCCCGGTGGGTGGGAACATTTCGACACGTTTCCTTACACCTGTTGTCCTGTTCACCTAGCAGCAAATAGGTACCTGGGTGTTAGTCGACTGGTGTGGGTCGCATCCTGGGGGACAAGATTAAGGACCCCAATGGAAATAAGTTAGACAGTCCTCGATGACGCACTGACTTTCTTGGGTTATCCTGGGTGGCTAACCCTCCGAGGTTAAAAATCCGAACGAAATCTTATCTTATCTTATCTTATCTCTTAAGTAGGGGCCCAATACTGGACGTTGTTCTCGATTTTGATTTGGCATAGGAGAAGAAATACTTTGGGTTTCTTTCGATTTCATTTATGGCTTTTAGTTCTTCCCGCGATTCTTGACTCCTAAAGGATTCTTTTAGCTTAAGTTCGATGCTTGCTATTTCTCTGACCAGTGTCTCCCTACGCATTTCAGATATATTGACCTCTTTTAGCCGCTCTGTTATTCTTTTCCGTCGCCTGTAAAGGGAGCGCCTGTCTCTTTCTGTTTTACATCTACTCCTCCTTTTTCTTAGAAGAATAAGCCTTGTGCATACATCGAGTGCCACCGAGTTAATCTGTTCTAGGCATAAGTTGGGGTCTGTGTTGCTTAGTATATCTTCCCAGCTTATATCGGTTAGGACTTGGTTTACTTGGTCCCACTTTATGTTTTTGTTATTGAAGTTGAATTTGGTGAATGCTCCCTCGTGACTAATCTCATTATGTCGGTCTGGGGCTCCGCGCATACATGACTGAACCTCAATTATGTTGTGATCTGAGTATATTGTTTTTGAAATGGTGACATTTCTTATCAGATCATCATTGTTAGTGAAGATGAGGTCTAGTGTATTCTCCAGTCTAGTAGGCTCTATTATTTGCTGGTTTAAATTTAATTTTGTGCAGAGATTTAAAAGCTCGTGTGAGTGTGAGTTTTCATCAGAGCTGCCTCCTGGTGTTATTACTGCAACGATATTATTTGCTATATTCCTCCATTTTAGGTGCCTTAAGTTGAAATCCCCTAGGAGCAAGATGTTGGGTGCAGGAGCTGGAAGGTTTTCCAGACAGTGGTCAATTTTTAACAGCTGTTCCTGGAATTGCTGGGATGTTGCATCCGGAGGCTTGTAGACTACCACAATGACTAGGTTTTGGTTCTCGACCTTTACTGCTAAAACTTCCACTACATCATTTGAGGCATTTAGCTGTTTTGTGCAAACAAGTGACTCTGCAATGTACAGGCCACCCCCCCCCCCCCTTTTGCCTGTTCACTCTGTCACATCTGTATAGGTTGTAACCTGGGATCCATATTTCGTTGTCCAAGTGATCCTTTATGTGGGTCTCAGTGAAAGCCGCGAACATTGCCTTTGCCTCTGCAAGCAGTCCACGGATGAAAGGTATTTTGTTGTTTGTTGCTGGCTTTAGACCCTGTATATTTGCAAAGAAGAATGTTATCGGACTGGTGGTATTGTTGGTACTGGGGGGGGATTTTTTTTCCAGCATTAGTATCTGTATCTGTTGGTTTGGAGTGGAGGCCATCGACTGTGGTTCCACTCCAGGAATGACTGGATTTGGTGTACGATTTCTGCCATTTCCTGCCAGTTTTTTTTCCTTCCTGGCACTAAAAAAGCTCTCCCTCTTGAGTGGCTGTGGCTACCCAGGTTTTCCCATGGCCTGGATGTTTTGTATCTTTTTGTCCCCTTTAGATGGTATGCCTGGCAATTTAAGTTATAGCACAGTCTTTCCTGTACTGAGGAGGTACACAGTTCAGGGTGAAAAAGCTTACTGGAAGGGAGTTTGCATTTTCCTGTTGTCATATGGGCATGGCATTTTCTAGGGTGGTCATAGTTGCATGTCCCATCTGTTTTTCCAGATTTCCCATGCCAGCAGATACCGAGTGCATAGTATGTGCACAGGCTTGGTTTCCGTTTGCCTTGGGTTTCTGTGACTGTATTCCCTGTTGGTGCATGTTTCCCTGTCTTACTTCTATCCTCCCTAGCACCAACAATGGAGCTCCGACCAGTTGTTTTTGGTAATATATCCTCACTATTGCTAGTGGAGTCCTCTTGTTTGCTATTTCCTGCGGTATTTCTAGTTTGCAATATTGGTTTTATCTTATCTTTGACTACACTTGTTTCCCTACTATGGCTCCTGTCCCCTATGAGGTCATTTATATGTATTCCTTCCTGCGTATAATTCCCGACTACCTGGACAAAATCTCCAGCTTCACCATTGCTGTCTCCCAGGACAGCATCTCCAGCTTCCCCATTACTGTCTCCCAGGACAGCATCTCCAGCTTCACCATTACTGTCTCCCCGGACAGCACCTCCAGCTTCACCATTACTGTCTCCCAGGACAGCACCTCCAGCTTCACCATTACTGTCTCCCAGGACAGCACTATCAGCCCCCCATTTTCTGACTACCAGGACATCATCTCCAGCCTTACAGTTTCTGACTACATGGCCAGTATCAAGGGCAGTACCATTCAGCCCAGACTTTTTATGTTCCCATCTGTTGTAGAAAGCTTCCAGGTTTTCTATGAAAGCAGCTTTGATGTTGACCTCTTTTAATACCCTTGTGATTTTAGTCCATAGTGCACAGTATGATTGCAGAATACACATACAAGCAAAGCTGACTGCAAAATTCTCCACACTGAACAGGCTAGTAACAACTGACATGCAAAATTTGTAAAGCAATGCCAGACAGCTACACTGTTCTAGAAGATTGACCGTAGCGAAGCGGGCACACCGAACAATCTAGTAGCGAGCTGTTGAACGATCACACAATAGCAAGGCTGACCATAACAGTAACTGACACGCAAAATTTTAAAGCGTAGGCGAAGCTAATGCAATGCCAGACAGCAAGCTTCACAATGTTCCTGCTATGAGCTTCACCCTAAGCTCAACCGTTTCTCTAAGTCCAGCTCCAGCTCTCGGACAGGCTACCCATATTACAACCCAGGAATCCAAATGGCCTGTTATCCCGGGTGTAATGGGAGCAAAATAAACACAGCAGGAAAAGTTTAGACTTATATTATCCTTCACCAATTTAGAACAGCAATATGTACACTATGTACAGTGATAAGTATAGTGCACTCCACGGTAAGCAAGGCAGAAATAGAAGCCACAAGATAGCAGACTGTGCTTCAACCAGCTCTAGAATGGGAATGACAAGGGCAGACAGGAGAGTGGTACCCACATAACCTCTGCGATTGCCAAAACCATCTTCTTATTGGCTAGAACCTGGTCAATAGTTGAACGACGGGGCCCCATCATCAACTCTTAGTAACCTGGTTCGCTGGTTGGGGGAGATAGCCTGTAAGTGTACATGCGCCGAATAAAGGTTACGTACTCTTTGCATGCCACACCATACTATGGGTGGCGTTAAAACCTGCGTTCAGAGAGTCTGGAGTTTTGAAACTCTGATCGCGGGTTCGAACCCCGCCTGTAGTATGGTTTGTTTTTATGACTTATTATATGAACACACTGGCTCTCTCTCACCCAGGTAAGGTGACCTGAAAAAGAAAAAACTCTTCTGCCATCATATACTCCATTACTATCTTGCCAAACAAGTGCTGTTACTACAGCTGTAAACTACAAAGTATTCCCACAGCCTGGTTGATCAGGCCCTAAACCACCATGAGGCCTGGTCATAAACTGGGCCACAGGGGCATTGTCCCTTGAAACCCATTCCAGGTATACCCCTCTTTCAGAGTTGAGGCACAGTACATCACACCTCCAGGACTTAAGTCCAGCTAACTGGTTTCCCTGAATCTCTTCATAAATTTTAATTTGCTTACACCCCAACAGTATATCAAGTCATAAAAACCACTTGCTTCCATTCACTTGTATTTAACCTGCTCAAACACACTTGCTGGATGTTCAGGCCCCTACCCTGACTCCACCATTTCTCCACTACTGGTTATAAACCCTCCAAGTCATCGTATTTTGTTCCCTCCTTTCTAAATATCCAAACAACCTCCACAAACCCTCCTCATCCCTCTAGAAAATGCTTTAGCAATCCTACACCTGATCTTCAAACTGTGAATTCTCTTCATAAAATTTACACCATACATTTCCCTCAGACACAACATTTCCTCCAACCTCTTCCTTGCTGTAACATTCACCATTCATGCTTCACACCCATATAACAGAGTTGGTATCACAATATTATTATTCACTTTTTATGCTTCCATGGATAACAATCTTTGTCTCCAAAGACATTTTAATGCACCACTCTCCTTTTTCCCTTCATCAGTTCTATTGCTCACCTCATATTTCTTAGACCCATCCGCTGACAAGTCCACTCTCAAGTATCTGAATACATTTACCTCTTCAAGGAAGGGAAGGGGGGGGCTCGTTGCAGTGGCAAAAACGCTTTTGGATTGTGGAATTGGACCTTTGTTCTTCCTCCAACCAAACCTAATTACTCCCCACTCACCCCATTCTTCCCATCCCTCCCCCGCTCCTTCCTTTCCCACTTTTGGAGTTTGGGGTCCTCCCCTCATTTCATTAAGGTCATTAGTGGTGGTGGTTGCTGTAGAATCTGGATCACCTTGGTATGTGCTGATCCACGCTCTGGAGTCCTGGAGGGTGGTTTTTAATGTCCTGTGGATGATGAGTTTTCCTCTGGAGGCTACCTGTTGGTTCCAGGAAGTGGTGGGCAAAGAGGGTATGCCTTGCAGTAGTTTTCCGACCACCTATTCTTTTGTCCAGCGAGGTTACTATTCTGGATTGCTGGTTTACCAGCATGAAGGTAGGGTGGGCCATATATTCCATGCTGCATTTGCACTACTGTTCATACCGAGGGTCGAGAATGTGATTGAGAAGTAAGTAGAATAGAAAAATGATTGCTGTCATGTTTATCAGGGAGCACAGACCAGATAAAGTAGAGTGCAGTTTAAGAGGAGCAAATTGAGAGATCTGTGCAAGAGAGAGTTTGAGTGCGAGGTTCAAAATGAGTTGGAGTACCTGTATTTAAAACATGAAGGGGAAGAGAAGTGAGAAGAGCCTCTTAACTGATCTCTACGAGAGTCACAGTGAGACCCTCCCCAGAGGAAATGATGAGCATTAAAACCTAATAAGAGGAAAGGGGAGGTTGGAAAGAAATCAGAAATGCGACATCAGGAATAGATAATGGCTGAGAAGGAGAAAGATATAAAGAGCAGACTGTATACTACTTGTCCAAGTAGATATGGGCTGCAGTGTAATGCAGCTAAGTATGAAAAACGACCTGAGAATGTGGTATATCATGGCACAAAGGAAGTGCACTTTCATTGAAAGTCCCATCAGGAAAAGGATAGAGGAGTGCAATTTTGGTTCTTGGAGACACAAACAGGGGAACATAGAGAAATCAACATTTGATTACCCCTGAAGCCTTGAATATTCCACCGTAAATAAGCCATGATCGACTAACGGAATGTGACAGTAACATGCTGAAGTCCTCATCAAGGGGGTTCCTTGAAGTAGTAAAGAGGGTTTTGTTCTGATGAATTGGACCCATTGGTCTTCTTCCTCTGACAACCTAATTACCCTCAATCCTGTTCCATGCCACATCCTACCCATCCCTCCTCCTTTCCTCTTCCCTTCCCTCTTCTCCCTTTTCTACTTTCGGCCTTTGGGGTCCTCCCCTCAGGATTATTATTATAATCAAGGGGGAAGCGCTAAACCCAGAGGATTATACAGCACCTGGGGGGGATGTGGAAGGCATTCAGGCTTATTTCGGGGAACTGGAGCACAGATCCAATTCCCTAAATCAAGAGCCCCTCACCAACATCAAGGAACCTTCCTTGAGGGGCTCCCCTCAGGAATTCTAGCTCCTAAGTTGGAGACAGGTATCATTGTCCATCTCATTCCATTGAGGTTCTTGGTGGTGGTGTAATTTTTCTATGGAATCTGGTATCACTAAGGGATGTCCCAATGCCTCACTGGTCTCCTGAGTGGTGGCTTGTGATGTCGTTTTGGCGATGGGTGTATCTCTGGAGGCCCCCTGTTGGATTCCAGGTGGTAACCAGTGGAGACATGCCTTTTGGTGGGATTCTGACTGTGCTCTCTTTTGTCCATCAATGTGGCTCAGTAGATGTGTCGTTTCTTTTCTTGGATTGCCAATTTACTGGCATAAAAGGTGGTATATGGTATGGGCTCCATGTCACATCTGCACTACTAGCCACTCTGAGGCCCTCTTGGGTGTGGGGGAGAGATTCGTGATTCTTTCATTCCTCCTTAGAGCTACCCCTAAACATTCCTCCCCTTTTTTTCAAACAGAAGACAAGTGACCTAACATGGAGTCCCACATCTATAATACTTCTCCCAGACCCCTTTCTGCTGTGGTGCTCTCTTCCAACCCTGCAACATTAACCCTTAAACTGTCCAAACGTAGATAAATGTATATGTTCGCCTGCGCTTGGAATATTTTGAAAAATAATTTTTTTTTTTTTTTTTTTAAATTGAAGAGTGCATTTTTATAAATGTTATAGGATAAAAAATTTTTTAGGGTCAGTGCTTACTGATATATAAGCATGCGAAGTTGGTGCTAAATGATGAGGTGTCGGCAACACGGAGCACTGCCGCTTGCAGAAATAATAAACATTTATCATTTTTTCCAATTCTTTTCTATTTTTTGTTGTTTTCCTGTTATGATAATAATGTTTTGTTGCAGATCTTTTGATTTCATAGCCTATTCTTGTTGAGACACAAACGTTTGGTACTGAATTAGTAAACATACTGTCACAAACACACATGTTCACACTGATAAATGAATTTGTACACCTGGTTCAATCATATACTATTGTTTACATATATATACAAGGTATTTACAAGTCCCATTTATGTTTCAAGAAGTCCACCACTGTATGATACTCCAAGAAGCATGGATTCATACAGAGTGCCACCCCACGTTGCTGGCACATGTATCGTGTGTCTTTTCGTACTCGGGGTCGCTGTTTAGTGCAAGCACACACTGTTGTGATAGAAACACAGGCCTTATCTCTAGGCTTTATTGAACATAGAATCTTCATAGTATTTCTGCAACAACAAAATATAATGACTAGTACATCTAATAATGGCTTCTACAGGGATGGTGATGTCTTGCATATGTCAAGAGAAAAGTTATAACTACAGGCCACATATTTAAACTCACCATGTAATCTGCATCGCTGATAAATGGATAAAGTAGGAGAGAATCACACACCATGTGTTGGTGCCCATGACACACACCAAACTGTTGTTGTTGTTAAGGGCCCCTAGAGGTGGTGCAGTATTATCCTGCTGCTGCTCCCCACAGGACCAGTATCACTACAATCTCCCCCTTCTAAAATATCAGAGACAGTAATCTCCCAAACTGTTAGGTGGGCGATGTACACGTCCCGACCTTCGTAGCCCTTGAGCCTCTTCACCAGGTTCGATATTTTCCAGCGGGGTTTGATTAACTGCTGGAGCAGAATCCTCTATTTCCATAGGGGTAGTCTCAAGGGGCTTTCCAGGAGAAAACGAAGCATCTTTCACATCTATTGGTGTATCTTGAGATTCCACACTAATAGGGATTTCAACTGGGGCTAAATGTCTTGTAGATACTGTAGTCTCTTCACCATTTTGGTAGCGAATGTGGGCGTAATGTGGATTAGCTTGCAGGAGCTCTACCTCTTCCACTAAAGGATCCGTCTTGTTCATCCTACGGTGACTCTTCAGGAGAACGGGTCCAGGATGACATAACCAAGTGGGCACGGAGGCTCCCGTAGAGGAACGACGTGAATAGTTGAGGAGTCTTTCATGAGGGGTTGCATTAGTAGCTGTGCACAGCAGTGATCTAATAGAGTGAAGAGCATCAGGTAGGACAGTTTGCCAGTGTTGAACAGGTAGATTGCGCGACTTTAATGTCATTGTAACTGCCTTCCATATAGTACCATTGAACCGCTCCACTTGACCATTGCCTTGAGGGTTGTAGCTTGTTGTTCTGCTGCAGGCAATACCTTTGCTAGCCAAAAACTCCTGAAGTTCGTTACTCATGAACGAGGATCCCCTGTCTGAATGGATATAAGCTGGCATACCAAAAATAGAGAACAACTGTGAAAGACAACTAATAACAGTTGAAGCAGCCATATTTGCACAGGGGAATACAAAGGGAAACCTTGAATATTCATCTACTATGTTAAGGAAATACCTATTCTGATTTGTGCTTGGTAGAGGTCCTTTGAAATCTATATTCAATCTTTCGAAAGGCTGGGTGGATTTTATGAGATGAGTCTTCTCTGGCTGATGAAAGTTTGGCTTGCACTCTGCACATACTCTGCATGCTCTGATCACTTGTCGCACATCTTCCACTGAGTAGGGCATGTTCTTTGATTTGACAAAATGGTACAGGCGTGTAACTCCTGGGTGACACAAAGCCTTGTGGAGAGCTGAGAGTGATTGCAAATCATGACATGCTGCTCCACAGTGGGACCTAGAGAATGCATCAGGTGAGATGTTCTCTTGACCCGGTCGGTACAGAATATCAAAGTCATAACACGATAGTTCCATCCTCCAGCGTAATATCTTGTCATTCTTTATCCTATTTTTGTGCCTCTTGTCGAACATATACATCACGGACCGTTGGTCAGTCCTTATGGTGAAATGTCTACCAGTTAAATAATGCCTCCAGTGGCGAACTGCTTCTATGATGGCCTGGGCTTCCTTTTCTACAGCAGCATAACATTTCTCTGATCCTTGAAAAGTTCTCGAAAAGAAGGCTACTGGTCGTCCTGCCTGAGATAAGACTGCAGCAATGGCAATGTCAGATGCATCCGTTTCCACTTCGAATGGTAGGGACTCATCAATGGCTTGAACTACTGAGTTTTCAATGTCCTGTTTGAGAGTATGGAAAGCGGCTTCTGCTTCCTTTGTCACAGGAAATGTGGTAGCACTCAATGGGCGGACTTTACTTGAATAGTTGTAGATCCATTGTGAGTAATAAGCAAAGAGACCAAGAGTTCTTCGGAGTGACTTTTTGTCTTGAGGCATTGGAAGTTCCCGTAGAGGTCGTAGTCGTTCAGAGTCTGGGAATATTGAACCTCCTTCCACTACATAACCAAGGATGCTAAGCCTTTTAGTTGAAAATGTGCACTTTTCCTCATTGTAACTGATATTTTTCTTCTTGGCGGCTTCCAAAAACTTATCAAGGTTTGCATCATGTTCCTCCTGGGTCTTGCCACAAATGGTAACATTATCTAAATACGCGTAGGTTCCCATGAGTTGCTCTTCCTGAATGAGTGAATCCATAATTCGTTGGAAGCAGGCTACCCCATTGGTGACTCCAAAAGGGACTCTGGTAAACTGATACAGGCCATCACTAGCCTGAAACGCTGTGTATGGTTTATCTTCATTCCTTATAGGGACTTGATGATAGGCACTCTGCAGATCAATTGTGCTAAACACGTAGTACTGAGCAATTTTGTTCACTGTATCGTCAATTCGAGGTAGAGGGTACCCATCAAGAAGTGTAAATTTGTTGATTGTCTCAGAGTAATCGATAGCCAGTCTCCGTTTCCTATAACCATCTTTAACAACAACAACCTGTGCACGCCAAGGGGAATCACTCGGTTCTATAATACCCTCCTTCAGCAGCCTCTGAGTTTCTTTCTCAATGAACATCCGATCCTCATAAGAATAGCGGCGTGACTTAGCTGATATAGGATGGCAATCCGCGGTAAGATTTGCAAACAGCTTTGGTGGGTCTACCCTTAAAGTGCTAAGTCCACAGACAACAAGAGGAGGCAGTTCACCTCCATATGTTAAGGTGACACTACCATGCAGCTTCTGAAAGTCCTGACCAAGGATAACATCAGAGCACAGTTGTGGCAGAATAGCTAAATGTACATCTTGATAATCCTTTCCATTAACTCTGAGATTTACCTTACAAAACCCTAAGGTCTGAATAGAGAGAGATGTTGATGCCATGGAAACGGTACCTGATGAGTGATGTAGAGTCAAGGAGAGCCGTTTAACTAAGTCAATGTTGATGAAACTCTCTGAGCTGCCACTATCAATAAGACCATCTACTTCTGTTCCTTTGATGAATACTTTCACAACTGCCTTTGACAGTGAATTTGGAGTAGCCGCAGAAGTCACTGTTGCTAGAGTCGCATGATCACTGGAATGTGTGGAGGCACTAGCTCTTGTTGATGCATTAGCACGACGTACTTTAGCAAAGTGACCTTTCTTGTGGCATTTATGGCACATTGCTTCACGAGCAGGACACTTTGGACGTGGATGTCTTGAAAAACCACAAAAGAAACACACCGTACCTGCTGCTGCTGTCACTGAGGCAGGATCCACAGTAACTTCATTGCAAGAGTCTTGGTCAGGAATTGCAGCACTTACCACTCGAGAAGGCTGAGTGGTACTGTATACTTCAGAATTCTTCTGGGCTGAATCTAGAGCTCTTGCCTGGTCAAAGGCAGCGGCTAAGTCGAGAGTTTTATTCTCCAATAAGCGCTGCCTTATTATTGGTGATTGCAGGCCACTGATAAAAGCATCCCTGATGGACTCTTCACAATACTGAGCAGCTGTCACTGCTTGGAAGTGACAGTCCTTACCTAAAATTTTCAGTGCTTGAAAGTATTCCTCTAAGGACTCATCAATCTGCTGGCGGCGAGTTGCAAGGCGATAGCGTGCAAAGATTTCATTTGTAGGTTTAATATACTGAGACTTGAGGGTTTTGATAGCATCTTCGTAGGTATTACACTCAGAAATAGCCTCATATATCTTAGGTGACACAAAATTGATGAGCAGACTTAGTTTATCTAGATCTTCTTTAGGAAGGGCTCCCAAGAAGTTTTCGAAAGTCTTAAACCAGTGCTTCCATTCCTGAGCAGCCGTTGATAAGCTGGGGTCACAGTCTAGCCTCTCAGGTTTCAGTAAACGCTCCATGTTGTGATGTAGTCTAGCGCAGGATCACCACCAGGTAGCCCAGGATTCTATGTTCAATAAATTGTTGTGATAGAAACACAGGCCTTATCTCTAGGCTTTATTGAACATAGAATCTTCATAGTATTTCTGCAACAACAAAATATAATGACTAGTACATCTAATAATGGCTTCTACAGGGATGGTGATGTCTTGCATATGTCAAGAGAAAAGTTATAACTACAGGCCACATATTTAAACTCACCATGTAATCTGCATCGCTGATAAATGGATAAAGTAGGAGAGAATCACACACCATGTGTTGGTGCCCATGACACACACCAAACTGTTGTTGTTGTTAAGGGCCCCTAGAGGTGGTGCAGTATTATCCTGCTGCTGCTCCCCACAGGACCAGTATCACTACACACACAACACACTTTTTCTGAGAGTACTTCTTCTTTGGAGTAGATGGTAATGTTACCAGGCAGTGACAGTTAGGGATTATTTGGTTGGGCACTTCTCCCTCTTCTTGTGGAGTGACAGGTCGCTGTTGTGGGGTGACAGGTCGCTGTGGAGTGACAGGTATAGGTGTGGTACCATACTTTCTCACTATCTGCTTGATGACATTGAGGGTGAATTCTGCATATCGTTGTTGCTTCCCAATCTTTATTTCATACATGTTGAAGGCATTGAGCATTTCAATGTCTACTAGGTGGAAAAACACTTTTTTATATCACTTGCGATTCTTACGCACACAGTCAACAAACCCTATCATCATGTCACATTTGTCAACCAGTCGCATATTGTTTGTATAGTCGATGACAGCAGCTGACTTTACAATAGGTTCATTGTTGAGCCTGCTCAGTTTGTACCATCTCGTTCCTGTGGATTGTTGGCAGCAATGTCACGTCCCGTTTGTCATGCCACGTCAGTGCCATGATGTCATTGGCATGAAACGCTTCCACTAGACTTCCTCCAGTGAACTGTGGCATGTGTTTTCTACTTCTCACTGTTCCACATACACCTACCATCCGACTTATGACCAAGCTTGGTTCCGACTAACCGGTTATAAGTCAAAATGGACGTAAGTCGAACCTTTGAAAATTGCCGACATACTGAGTAGGGCATAATGTCAAACCTTTCCTATATAAACTACCTACATAATACTATAATGTAATGTACAATCATTATTTCATTCTTTTTACCATAATTTACTTTTATTGTTATATTTTAATTATTTATGTACTGTATATAATGTATACATGGTAGTGAACTGTATTGTAAATTTTACATCGCATACAGTATCATATGTTACTGTTATCTTTATGTATTGTTGACACAGTGGAATGGGAGAATACCACTGGTAGTGTCATCCAGCCAGAATGTTGTGTAACCTATACCCTAAGTAAAGAGAAACAACTCTGGAACATGTGTAATACATAGCTGGCTGGCTGGCTGGCCAGGTGGGTTGGTGGGTGGCTGGGTGGGTGAGTGGGTGGCCGGGTGGGTGGATGGCTGACTGAATGTGGCTGTCTCTCTCTCTGTATCTCTCTCTCTCTCTCTCTCACAGGCACACTTAAGTAAAGTTATCATACATAGTATAAATTACCTAGGATAACCCAAAAAATCCAGACAAAGTGCTATACAGTGGATCTGTGCTCCAGTGCCCTAAATTAATAATATTAATAATAATTATTATTATTATTATTACTATAATACATATGTACTAATATTAATAATAACATTATTATTAAACTATAAAATAATCATGTCCACTCATTACTTACCTTAAAATATCTGTAGTCTTAATGTAGAGTGAGAGGTGAGTAAACAAGATTAAATGAATAAAGGAATGAGAGTGTAGAAGGTTGGCGAGTTATGTAAACAAACGTTGTTGTTGTTGTTGTTGTTGCCAGCCTGGACAAGAATGGTTTCTGTTCACTCTGTCAAGCCGACCAGAAAAACATCTCATATTTGTTAATTTATATGTTTATATGTTATGTAGCATGTTTATTATATAATTTTGAAAAAGAAATAGATGGATTACGCAAAATGTCTATATTAACGTTTTATACACATTTAATGCGCCTCAGTGATTATTATTGTGTTATTATCATTATTAATATGGCGTCTTCAAGACTAATTACACTCTTAATGAGTGGCTCTGAGACAGACAAGCAGACAGAAAGACAGACGCAGAGTTAGACAGAAATACAGACAGACACAGGTAGACAGAAAGACATACACAGGTAGACAGAAAGACACACACAGGTAGACAGAAAGACAGATGTACAGGTAGACAGAAAGACACACACAGGTAGACAGAAAGACATACACAGGTAGACAGAAAGACATACACAGGTAGACAGAAAGACACACACAGGTAGACAGAAAGACAGACACACAGGTAGACAGAAAGACATACACAGGTAGACAGAAAGACACACACAGGTAGACAGAAAGACAGACACACAGGTAGACAGAAAGACATACACAGGTAGACAGAGACAGACACACAGGTAGACAGAAAGACAGACACACAGGTAGACAGAAAGACATACACAGGTAGACAGAGACAGACACACAGGTAGACAGAAATACAGACAGACACAGGTAGACAGAAAGACATACACAGGTAGACAGAGACAGACACACAGGTAGACAGAAAGACAGACACACAGGTAGACAGAAAGACATACACAGGTAGACAGAGACAGACACACAGGTAGACAGAAAGACAGACACACAGGTAGACAGAAAGACACACACAGGTAGACAGAAAGACAGACATACAGGTAGACAGAAAGACACACACAGGTAGACACACAAGTAGACACACAGGTAGAAAGACACACACAGGTAGACACACAGGTAGACAAAGACACACAGGTAGACAGACAGACACGCAGGTAGACAGAAAGACACACAGGTAGACAAACAAACAGACACACAGAGATACAAGCAGACTGATACAGACAGGTTTATGACTTAAGAAATCGTAATGACACGATTGCAAATAAACCATACCCCCGGCCGGGATTGAACCCGCGGTCATAGAGTCTCAAAACTCCAGCCCGTCGCGTTAGCCACTAGACCAGCTAGCCACAATAAGATTCATCCAACTAGGTATATTTCTACACCATAGGAAAGTTAGCACAGGCACCTCTGTGACCACAAATGCAAGTTTTTACAGACGAATCTCCAGCTAGCATGGCCGTGACGAACTCTAGCTCAAGTCCCTTCACTGCCGTCAACATGACTTAAGAAATCGTAATGACACGGCAGTGAAGGGACTTGAGCTAGAGTTCGTCACGGCCATGCTAGCTGGAGATTCGTCTGTAAAAACTTGCATTTGTGGTCACAGAGGTGCCTGTGCTAACTTTCCTATGGTGTAGAAATATACCTAGTTGGATGAATCTTATTGTGGCTAGCTGGTCTAGTGGCTAACGCGACGGGCTGGAGTTTTGAGACTCTATGACCGCGGGTTCAATCCCGGCCGGGGGTATGGTTTATTTGCAATCGTGTCATTACGATTTCTTAAGTCATGTTGACGGCAGTGAAGGGACTTGAGCTAGAGTTCGTCACGGCCATGCTAGCTGGAGATTCGTCTGTAAAAACTTGCATTTGTGGTCACAGAGGTGCCTGTGCTAACTTTCCTATGGTGTAGAAATATACCTAGTTGGATGAATCTTATTGTGGCTAGCTGGTCTAGTGGCTAACGCGACGGGCTGGAGTTTTGAGACTCTATGACCGCGGGTTCAATCCCGGCCGGGGATATGGTTTGGTTGACAGGTTTATGTGCAACAGTGAAAACAAATAGAGAGTTGGAGAGTAAGAGCCTTTCTTGCCACAATCTCCAGTGCAAGATTCAGACTTCATCTTAGGGGCCATAGTGAAATTTACTGTCCAGTTAGTACAGTTAATACAGTATGATGCTGCTGATAGGGCAGGGTTACTCAAACTGATGCTGTCTGCATGACGCATTGCTGCTGTGAGTATTGTCAAATGTTGTACAGTGATGTGTGCACAAATTTTTAAATAAATAAATAAATAAATAAATAAATGTACATCAGCCGGCCCAGCCCAGCTGCCAGATGCACGGTCGTAAGTCGACTGGACGTATGTCGAGCAGGTCGTAAGTCGGATGGTAGGTGTATATCAGTATTGTTCACATGTAGGAAATCAGCGAGTATAGGGCTTGTTTACCAGTTGTCTGTGTACAATGTATGACCTTTGCCAAGGTATGGCCCCATCATCTTGCGAACAACATCCCCAGAAATACCCAGCATGCACGTGGTATCGCCGAGTGTATTTTTCCCTGTGTAGATAATGACATCACAGTCACACATAAGAAAGAGTTTTATACCAAAGTTTAAATGACAGTCGTCCCTTGAACAGAACCAAGGACTCATCAGCAACAATGTTCTTGAATGGATAAAAGTAGGCACTGAATTTTTGCTTCAGATACATAAACAATTCCCGGATTTTGCATAAAAGATCATTTCTGTTTGGCGTATTCCTGTCTGAGAAGTGCAACATTCGTAGCAACAGAGTGAATCTGTTGCAGAGAAGGAGGTCATGGAAGGCTGGAGTACTGATGAAGTGGTCTGTGGACCAGTAGTGTGCAATATTGTTCTTATATGTGTGTGGCATAAGCATGTCAGTGCCAAGGAATAAATACATTTCAGCCACAGTTGTATCTTTCCACCTGTGCAGCCGTGAAGATTGAAACATCTGTGTGGTACATTGTATACTGGTAGTACATGTTGGTCTGGGTGACAATTAGGTTCATTATTAGCTCATCAAAGTATAGTTGAAAATAATCTAACTCTCTAGACTCATTTGTGATGGGACAGTGTGGCATACCTGGAGTTTACCTGGAGAGAGTTTCGGGGGTCAACGCCCCCGCGGCCCGGTCTGTGACCAGGCCTCCTGGTGGATCAGCGCCTGATCAACCAGGCTGTTGCTGCTGGCTGCACGCAAACCAACGTACGAGCCACAGCCCGGCTGATCAGGAACTGACTTTAGGTGCTTGTCCAGTGCCAGCTTGAAGACTGCCAGGGGTCTGTTGGTAATCCCCCTTATGTGTGCTGGGAGGCAGTTGAACAGTCTCGGGCCCCTGACACTTATTGTATGGTCTCTTAATGTGCTAGTGACACCCCTGCTTTTCATTGGGGGGATGGTGCATCGTGTGCCAAGTCTTTTGCTTTCGTAGTGAGTGATTTTCGTGTGCAAGTTCGGTACTAGTCCCTCTAGGATTTTCCAGGTGTATATAATCATGTATCTCTCCCTCCTGCGTTCCAGGGAATACAGGTTTAGAAACCTCAAGCGCTCCCAGTAATTGAGGGGTTTTATCTCCGTTATGCGCGCCGTGAAAGTTCTCTGTACATTTTCTAGGTCGGCAATTTCACCTGCCTTGAAAGGTGCTGTTAGAGTGCAGCAATATTCCAGCCTAGATAGAACAAGTGACCTGAAGAGTGTCATCATGGGCTTGGCCTCCCTAGTTTTGAAGGTTCTCATTATCCATCCTGTCATTTTTCTAGCAGATGCGATTGATACAATGTTATGGTCCTTGAAGGTGAGATCCTCCGACATAATCACTCCCAGGTCTTTGACGTTGGTGTTTCGCTCTATTTCGTGGCCAGAATTTGTTTTGTACTCTGATGAAGATTTAATTTCCTCATGTTTACCATATCTGAGTAATTGAAATTTCTCATCGTTGAACTTCATATTGTTTTCTGCAGCCCACTGAAAGATTTGGTTGATGTCCGCCTGGAGCCTTGCAGTGTCTGCAATGGAAGACACTGTCATGCAGATTCGGGTGTCATCTGCAAAGGAAGACACGGTGCTCTGGCTGACATCCTTGTCTATGTCGGATATGAGGATGAGGAACAAGATGGGAGCTAGTACTGTGCCTTGTGGAACAGAGCTTTTCACCGTAGCTGCCTCGGACTTTACTCTGTTGACGACTACTCTCTGTGTTCTGTTAGTGAGGAAATTATAGATCCATCGACCGACTTTTCCTGTTATTCCTTTAGCGCGCATTTTGTGCGCTATTACGCCATGGTCACACTTGTCAAAGGCTTTTGCAAAGTCTGTATATATTACATCTGCATTCTTTTTGTCTTCTAGTGCATTTAGGACCTTGTCGTAGTGATCCAGTAGCTGAGACAGACAGGAGCGACCTGTTCTAAACCCATGTTGCCCTGGGTTGTGTAACTGATGGGTTTCTAGATGGGTGGTGATCTTGCTTCTTAGGACCCTTTCAAAGATTTTTATGATATGGGATGTTAGTGCTATTGGTCTGTAGTTCTTTGCTGTTGCTTTACTGCCCCCTTTGTGGAGTGGGGCTATGTCTGTTGTTTTTAGTAACTGAGGGACGACCCCCGTGTCCATGCTCCCTCTCCATAGGATGGAAAAGGCTCGTGATAGGGGCTTCTTGCAGTTCTTGATGAACACAGAGTTCCATGAGTCTGGCCCTGGGGCAGAGTGCATGGGCATGTCATTTATCGCCTGTTCGAAGTCATTTGGCGTCAGGATAACATCGGATAGGCTTGTGTTAATCAAATTTTGTGGCTCTCTCATAAAAAATTCATTTTGATCTTCGACTCTCAGTCTGGTTAGCGGCTTGCTAAAAACTGAGTCATATTGGGACTTGAGTAGCTCACTCATTTCCTTGCTGTCATCTGTGTAGGACCCATCTTGTTTAAGTAGGGGCCCAATACTGGGCGTTGTTCTCGATTTTGATTTGGCATAGGAGAAGAAATACTTTGGGTTTCTTTCGATTTCATTTATCGCTTTTAGTTCTTCCTGCGATTCCTGACTCCTAAAGGATTCTTTTAGCTTAAGTTCGATGCTTGCTATTTCTCTGACCAGTGTCTCCCTGCGCATTACAGATATATTGACCTCTTTTAGCCGCTCTGTTATTCTTTTCCGTCGCCTGTAAAGGGAGCGCCTGTCTCTTTCTATTTTACATCTACTCCTCCTTTTTCTTAGAGGAATAAGCCTTGTGCATACATCGAGTGCCACCGAGTTAATCTGTTCTAGGCATAAGTTTGGGTCTGTGTTGCTTAGTATATCTTCCCAGCTTATATCGGTTAGGACTTGGTTTACTTGGTCCCACTTTATGTTTTTGTTATTGAAGTTGAATTTGGTGAATGCTCCCTCGTGACTAGTCTCATTTTGTCGGTCTGGGGCTCCTCGCATACATGTCTGAACCTCAATTATGTTGTGATCTGAGTATATTGTTTTTGATATGGTGACATTTCTTATCAGATCATCATTGTTAGTGAATATGAGGTCTAGTGTATTCTCCAGTCTAGTAGGCTCTATTATTTGCTGGTTTAAATTGAATTTTGTGCAGAGATTTAAAAGCTCGTGTGAGTGTGAGTTTTCATCAGAGCTGCCTCCTGGTGTTATTACTGCAACAATATTATTTGCTATATTCCTCCATTTTAGGTGCCTTAAGTTGAAATCCCCCAGGAGCAAGATGTTGGGTGCAGGAGCTGGAAGATTTTCCAGACAGTGGTCAATTTTTAACAGCTGTTCCTGGAATTGCTGGGATGTTGCATCCGGAGGCTTGTAGACTACCACAATGACTAGGTTTTGGTTCTCGACCTTTACTGCTAAAACTTCCACTACGTCATTTGAGGCATTAAGCAGTTCTATGCAAACAAGTGACTCTGCAATGTACAGGCCAACCCCCCCCTTTTGCCTGTTCACTCTGTCACATCTGTATAGGTTGTAACCTGGGATCCATATTTCATTGTCCAAGTGATCCTTTATGTGGGTCTCAGTGAAAGCCGCGAACATTGCCTTTGCCTCTGCAAGCAGTCCACGGATGAAAGGTATTTTGTTGTTTGTTGCTGGCTTTAGACCCTGTATATTTGCAAAGAAGAATGTTATCGGACTGGTGGTATTGTTGGTACTGGGGGGGGATTTTTTTTCCGGCATTAGTATCTGTATCTGTTGGTTTGGAGTGGAGGCCATCGACTGTGGTTCCACTCCAGAAATGACTGGATTTGGTGTACGATTTCTGCCATTTCCTGCCAGTTTTTTTTCCTTCCTGGCACTAAAAAACCTCTCCCTCTTGAGTGGCTGTGGCTACCCAGGTTTTCCCATGGCCTGGATGTTTTGTATCTTTTTGTCCCCTTTAGATGGTATGCCTGGCAATTTAAGTTATAGCACAGTCTTTCCTGTACTGAAGAGGTACACATTTCGGGGTGAAAAAGCTTACAGGAAGGGAGTTTGCATTTTCCTGTTGTCATATGGGCATGGCATTTTCTAGGGTGGTCATAGTTGCACGTCCCATCTGTTTTTCCAGATTTCCCATGCCAGCAGACACCAAGTGCATAGTATGTGCACAGGCTTGGTTTCCGCTTGCCTTGGGTTTCTGTGACTGTATTCCCTGTTGGTGCATGTTTCCCTGTCTTACTTCTATCCTCCCTAGCACCAACAATGGAGCTCCCACCAGTTGTTTTTGGTAATTTATCCTCACTATTGCTATTGGAGTCCTCTTGTTTGCTATTTCCTGCGGTATTTCTAGTTTGCAATATTGGTTTTATCTTATCTTTGACTACACTTGTTTCCCTACTATGGCTCCTATCCCCTATGTGGTCATTTATATGTATTCCTTCCTGCGTATAATTCCCGACTTCCTGGACAAAATCTCCAGCTTCATCATTACTGTCTCCCAGGACAGTATCTCCAGCTTCACCATTTCTGTCTCCCAGGACAGCACCTCCAGCTTCACCATTACTGTCTCCCAGGACAGCACATCCAGCTTCACCATTACTGTCTCCCAGGACAGCACCTCCAGCTTTACTATTACTGTCTCCCAGGACATCACCTCCAGCCTTACAGTTTGTGACTACATGGCCAGTATCAAGGGCAGTACCATTCAGCCCAGACTTTTTATGTTCCCATCTGTTGTAGAAAGCTTCCAGGTTTTCTATGAAAGCAGCTTTGATGTTGTCCTCTTTTAATACCCTTGTGATTTTAGTCCACAGATTTTCCTCATTTGGGCATACCCAGAAACACTTCTCTGTTTTAATACTGCTTGTAGCTAGTTCTGGGATATCTGCACAAGGGGCGTGACACCAATTTCCACAAAAATGACAATTTATCCATGTGGAGGCCCGTTTGTTTGACTGACCACAGACTACACACAGCTTCATAATGATTTGAATGGTTGATTTACTGCAATTCTACTAGCAACCTCTTGAATATTATATTAATAACCTTAAATGAAGCTCTAGCTATTTGTATTTCTGTTTCTAACTCTTTTTGTATATTGGACAGCTTACCGACACGTTCCTGATTTTTAATGTTTGTGTTTATAAGGGCGCCTACAACCCCATCCATTTACAGTCTGCTTTATTGTCCAACGAAACTGTTTGAAACCAGTCCCGGGTTCGGACCAGTCAAGGGTTCGGACCAGTCAAGGGTTCAGACCAGTCAAGGGTTTGGACCAGTCGATCTGCTCTGATCAGTGGGTCACTTATTTAAAACATACTGGTCGGTGATTTGAGCTAACACATGAAGGATCTACTTGAAATTATCTACCCGAGTAATATGTGATTTGACTGATACAAAAGTATAACTTGCGTGTTGAAGAGCCGGTGATATCTGGCAGCTCCTACAATGACGAACGGTCACCTCCTTGTTTATCAATCGCTGTATCTGGCTTTTCTATTTTTTTTTTTTTTTTTTTTTTTTTTTTCCGTCTCCACCGCAATAAATGCTATATTATCACTATAGTTGACTGGTGCAAATTTTGGAGGAAGGACGCTTTTTCTGTAGTAATAATTGCTTCTCGTTGTGTATAATGCGACCGCTGGTAACTACAGGTTATATGAAATTCACAGTAACGTCTCGTATTTCAAGAAAAGAAACTAATGAAAGTCACTCCACTCCACTAAGTACCATTATAATACTGGTTAGTTGCTACTACAACACTGTATTCTCTATTCACTGGTATCACTAGATTATATGCGAGTACACTAGCAGGCCAGGAAGATTATTAAAAACAGCTGACCTGTGGTAAGTTTCTGGCGACTTCTGGCACCTTCCTCTATAGGCTTATCCCTTCATTTACAAATTCACCTGTTTTCAAATGACACTTTAGCCTTTATCGTCAATATACTAGGGAGCCACTGTAGTATACACTATACACTATGTATACTCAATGATATCAGGGAGACTTTCTTTCCTCTGATATGAAAAGTTCAATTATTATTATTTTTTTCCACACATAGGCCTATGATTCCCCTCTGGTAGTAAACTCTGCTACGCAGTGCACACTAATTCTCCTTTTTTGACTCAGTATATAATGTTTTCCGCCCAAGATTGGTTCCAGGCGCTAGAGGGATGTATCGTATAGGATTGATGACACAAATTAAAGTTCTAGCACGTAAGAGCGACCGTGAAAACACGAGAGAACCGGGAGCACAACGAGGCACGCTGACACGCTGGCAACGATTGATGCCACTTCCACTGGCATCAAAATTGAAAGGATGTGGCACAAATGGTGTACTTTCTGTCCAGTTCCATTCACGATCAGATGGTGCAGGGTGGACCTGTGGCATGTGGGGAGCAGGAGGAGGGACAGGAGTGGAGGCAGCACATGGTTGTGAGGGTGCCGGGCAGTCCTTTGTCTGCCCACCCACTGTGCCACGAGGTTCAGGCACCATGCTGCCCCCCTCTTCCTCCATCCCAGCATATTCACCTTCATTATCACTATCAGTGGCTGGGGTTTTGGATCGTGACCTGCCACAACTCTTGCCACCAACTACATATGGCACACTGCCTGAACGTAGGTTACGACACCTAAAAGTATGTTTCACTGGGGAATAATGATAATCACTTTCACTTGACAAATTGTCTATCAGTATAAAATCAATTTCATCATCATCACTTACATCACTTTCACTATCGTCATCACCCAAAGACAGGGAAAATTATAATTTTCTCTTGCGGAGTTGCCTTTGGGAAGTAACACTAGCAATCCCAGAGGTGCTGGGCTGAGGGTCTGTTGTGGCCACACTGGCCACCTCAGAGGTGCTGGGCTTAGGGTCTGTTGTGGCCACATTAGCCACACTGGCCACCCCAGAGGTCATGGGCTGAGAGTCTATTGTGGCCACGCTGGCCACCTCAGAAGTGTTGGGCTGAGGGTCTGGTATGGCCACACTATCCACACTGGCCACCTCAGAGGTCATGGCCTGAGGATCATCTGGGTTATCAACAAAATCTTCACTAATTTCTTGATGTTTAGTGGCTATATCGGAGTCAAAACCACTAAACTCGTGTTCTGTATCACTTTCCGAGAATAGTAGAGTGTTAATACGACGAGGTGTCAGTGAATCACGGGGATTTGCCATGTTGTTGACCAAAGATGGAGTTGAAACTAACTGGTGTTACCACGGGGTGCCCCAGCGTCCCCGATTTTTTTCAATCTGCGCACACTGAGTGCACACACCCATTCTCTCATGCCTAGGCGACTCAGGCCTATCAGTCCAATTTTGAAGGAATGAAAAATAAAACGTCGATCTACGTTCGGAACCTGCTGCACGTCAACGTATATCTACATGTGGACAGTTTAAGGGTTAACACTCCTCTGAGGAATTATATTTTGCCACCGAAGTGGTTAGTTTAGGATATTTAGGAAATTTGCATAGTATATCTGGTATCTTATTTTCATTAATAAGATATCTTGATATATCACATTGGTTATTATATTGGCTGTCTCTGTATTCCTCAATAAGTGGACAATTAAGCACATAGTGTTCAAGACAGTGACCATATGCCTGATCACATAATTTGCATTTGGTTTGATCATCTGTGTGTCTCCCAAACTGCCAGAAGTACTTGTAATGAAGACTAAACCTGGCCACTACAACATCAGTCAGTCTATTCACATTGCATATTGCTCCATAAACATAATTTTCTACGTTCATGTTATGTTATCTACTCAGGCTTCTAACTGCATTCCTATAACAATCATTTTCATTATTTACTTCTCTCCTAATATTATTCCTAATTCTAGACACAGATATACCAAAGTTATATTCTACATTCTCCTTCTGGGTACTCTTCTTGGCTAACATATCAACTTTATCATGAAGGAGTAATCCAGTGTGTGATGAGATCCATAGCAATTGTACATTAATTACTTTGTCCCTGATTTTTGAGTATCTATACCTGGCTTCTCCACAGAGCATGTTGTTGGAGCCATTATATGAGTTAAGAGCCTACATTGACGACATAGAATCAGTAATGATGATAGAGTCAAGCTCAGTGTCATAGGTTAGCTTTAGCACCATTAGGATTGCAAACAATTCAGTTTTCAGTGTAGACGCCCAGTTGTTAATTCTTATGCCTAACTCAACAAATTTATTATCGTTCTTAACAAAGGAGGTGGCAACAAGATCAGATGCAGCCCTGCCAGAAGACTCCTGTTTAGATCCATCAGTGTATATAACTTGTGATAACTTGTTACTACCAGCTAGGCGAAAAATTTCTTCTTGAGCAGTTGCTTTAACAAGTGATTTAAGGAAGGGATTACTAGCAATGAGCTTCTTGAGAGGGACTTGCAGGTATGTGATATTAAATGAATACATTTTCCATGGAGGGGTGAAATGCTCTTGTTACCTACAGTGATACAGTTCATGCAGGTTATAAAACTTAATGCAATTGCACGTTTTCACAATCCATTTAGATCTGTGTGTATTTACTTCTAGACATTAAGAATCATTGTGACAGTGTCTGGTTCATTTCTTAACATTCTAGTACCGAGTACAGTGTTAATCTCAACAATCCTATCACTGATACTAGAAATACCAAACTCCTTCCTCATATTAAGAACCATTGTAGATATGGGACACCCAAGAATAATTCTGAGAGCTTCATTCTGCATTAACTCCAAGGGTCGGAGAGCACTTTCTATAGCTAATATCAACATGGGAGCAGGATAATCAATTAAGGACCTAACATAGGCTATGTACATCATTTTCACGATTCTCACGTTAGCACCATTATTTACCTGGAGTTTACCTGGAGAGAGTTCCGGGGGTCAACGCTCCCGCGGCCCGGTCTGTGACCAGGCCTCTTGGTGGATCAGAGCCTGATCAACCAGGCTGTTACTGCTGGCTGCACGCAAACCAACGTACGAGCCACAGCCCAGCTGGTCAGGTGCCGACTTTAGGTGCTTGTCCAGTGCCAGCTTGAAGACTGCCAGGGGTCTATTGGTAATCCCCCTTATGTATGCTGGGAGGCAGTTGAACAGTCTCGGGCCCCTGACATTTATTGTATGGTCTCTTAACGTGCTAGTGACACCCCTGCTTTTCATTGGGGGATGTTGCATCGTCTGCCAAGTCTTTTGCTCTCGTAGTGTGTGATTTTCGTGTGCAAGTTCGGTACTAGTCCCTCTAGGATTTTCCAGGTGTATATAATCATGTATTTCTCCCGCCTGCGTTCCAGGGAATACAGGTTCAGGAACTTCAAGCGCTCCCAGTAATTGAGGTGTTTTATCTCCGTTATGCGTGCCGTGAAGGTTCTCTGTACATTTTCTAGGTCAGCAATTTCACCTGCCTTGAAAGGTGCTGTTAGTGTGCAGCAATATTCCAGCCTAGATAGAACAAGTGACCTGAAGAGTGTCATCATGGGCTTGGCATCCCTAGTTTTGAAGATTCTCATTATCCATCCTGTCATTTTTCTAGCAGATGCGATTGATACAATGTTATGGTCCTTGAAGGTGAGATCCTCCGACATGATCACTCCCAGGTCTTTGACGTTGGTGTTTCGCTCTATTTTGTGGCCAGAATTTGTTTTGTACTCTGATGAAGATTTAATTTCCTCGTGTTTACCATATCTGAGTAATTGAAATTTCTCACCGTTGAACCTTTGAGTTGGGGTTGTGGCCAGCAACAGCTTTGAGAGCATTTAGCCTATCTGTGTATTTCTTATTTAGTTGTGGTATTGTGGATTTGTTAACCCTTAAACTGCCCAAACGTAGATCTACGTTTTTTCAACATTTGAAAGTATGTAAAAAACGTAGATCTTCTTTTCTTTTTTTACATTTGAAAACGTGTAAAAAAAAAACTTTGATCTACTTTTTTTTGTTATATTTGAAAATATGTAAAAAAAAAAACGTAGATCTACTTTTGGCGCACTACGTATGTCGATGTAAATTTGTTTGGACAGTTTAAGGGTAAAAGGGTACATCTACACCAAGATATCTTTAAGTTTTAACGTAGCTAATATTTTCACCCTGCATATAGATGGATGGGGGATGTCATTTGCTTGTTAATATCTTTGTTTTAGAGGACGATTTTATGAGGCCTAGTCGATTACAAATTGTTTGAACTTCATTTAGAATGGTACTCATATTATGCCCTGTTGTATGTATCATGATATCATCAGCATAGCTTATAGCTATATGTTTAGTTAGTTTAGTTTAATATGTTTATTATGCACCCCATACCCATCCTGTGGGCGGTAGTCACCACATACCCATCCTGTGGGCGGTAGTCACCCCATACCCATCCTGTGGGCGGTAGTCACCCCATACCCATCCTGTGGGCGGTAGTCACCACATACCCATCCTGTGGGCGGTAGTCACCACATACCCATCCTGTGGGCGGTAGTCACCACATACCCATCCTGTGGGCGGTAGTCACCACATACCCATCCTGTGGGCGGTAGTCAAAAGATTACAGAGGTACATAATTGGTCCAGGGACTGGACTCCAAAGTTTTGATAGCTGAGCAAGTTACAGAGGTAATGAACTCACAATTTACAAAGGTAATGAACTCACAATTTACAAAGGTAATGAACTCACAATTTACAAAGGTAATGAACTCACAATTTACAAAGGTAATGAACTCCAGGTAAGTCTGGTCACAATCATGACAAGTTACAAAGGTATTTACAGATTACAGAGGTACGTAATGGGTCCAGGGACTGGGCCCCCAAAGTTTTGATAGCTGAACTAGGTACAAAGGTAATGAGCTCACAAGTTACAAAGGTAATGAATTCTGTAGAATGGTTACTTACGTTTATACATGGCTACAATCATGAACAAATTATAAAGTAATGAGCAATTCACACTTCCACACCCGGTCACAACTGTAATGAGTTATTGGTGCAAATATTGATTGTTGAGTCACACACCACACACACACACACACACACACACACACACACACACACACACACACACACACACACACACACACACACACACACACACACACACACACATGCACACATGTGGTAATGCTTTATTTACAGCTAGCAAAGTCAGGGTATTTCTCCAGAATGGTCTGCAATATACCACTGTGGATAAAATACTTAGCCATTTCTTGAACACTTCTGAGTGAGTTGTTTCTAAATTCATTAATTTGATCACACTCCAGTACATAATGACGCAATGTGTGACAATAGTCCATCTGGCAAAGTTTACATTTCGTTTGGTCTACATCTGGTGGTGGTGATTTAACCTGCCAAAGATACTTGTAACCCAGCCGGAGCCGGGCAGTAGTGACATCCAAGAGTCTACTTATCTTGTTGGATGCACCATAGACATGTGGCTCCTCCTGCATGATGGAATGATGATAGATGGACTCACTGGTGTCAATCTCCCTAAGTCTTAAGTCAATAAAGTTCATTTGAAGTTCTTTTCGTATTATTGTTCTCAAACTACTACCTGACAAGCCAAGATTGTAATCTACCCCCTCTTTGAAATCATACAGCTTAGCCAATTTATCAGTTCTATCATGCATCTGAAGACCAATGTGAGATGGAATCCACAGCATGTGCACTCTGACTCCACTGTCCACAATCTTACCATATCTATGTCTGCCTTCTGACAAAAGCATGCCACAATTTATACTTAATGAGTTGAGTGCATTTATGGATGACAGAGAATCAGTTACAATTAAAGTGTCAACCTTAGATACATGGACACATTTGAGTGCAAGGAGTATGGCAAACAGTTCCGTTTGAAGGGTAGAGGCCCAGTTATTGATGCGTGCTCCAATTTCTTTATGAGAGCCATCACTCTGTGTGACAACAGCAGCACTACCAGCTGCACCAGTGGACTGGTGAACAGAACCATCGACGTAAATAATTTGTGAAAGATTGTTCTGTGTGACTAAGTTATCAATACAGCTTAAGGCATCATGTTTGGCTTCAAGACGAAGCTTTGGTTGTGATTTAAGAAGAGTTTTGGGGGGAAATGGAGGAATGGTAGTTTGGAATGGGGTAATATCCCATGGAGCAGGGAAGTGTCTCTGTTGTCCAACTTGATATAGATCATGTAGTTGGTTCATGCGGAGGTCGGTTCCAGTTTTTTCGATCCATCTGGAAGGATGTTCACCAGTGCTGAGGAAGGTGACGTAGGTAGAGCATTTAAGAGAGCATTGATTAGAATATTAAATAGCATGGGACTGAGAACTCCCTGCGGTGTACCTATGTATATTTCTTTTGACTCGCTTCTATTTGACAGGTATCCTATTATCCAGCAGAGTAAGCTACCACCAATATTCATTTTGGCTAGTTCATGTAGTATAACGGTCCTGTTCGCAATATCAAATGCAAATTTTAGATCAAGAAAAGTGGTAAAACTAATAGAGGTGTGTGCAGTGAGAAAGGTGGAAACACAGTTCTGCACACTTTTACCTTTGATGAACTCATAGAGGTAGGGGGAAAGTTGGTGTCTGATTCTGTAGTACAGTCTGTTAAGTATCATTCTTTCAAAAGTTTTACAAAGACAACTAGTTAAGGAGATCGGTCTAAATGTATCAGACTGTTGGGGCTTAAGGATAGGCACAATGATACTATTGGTCCAGGAAGTAGGAAGAACGCCCTCAACTTAACTGAGATTATGCACTGCCAAACAATGGATAATATCATAGGTTATACCATCCTCTCCAGGAGCAGTTGATCGACCTTTAGTTAATGCATTATGTAATTCATAACTTATTTATTTATTTATTTATTTATTTAAAAATTTGAGCACACATACAGAGGTACAAAAAATACAGATAAGAGCAGCATGCCAAAGCCACTTATACTATGCATAGCATTACGGGCTGGCTTAAAATTAACTTAAGATGAACTAAGCAATGATGACATCAGTGATAAAACTTTAATGTAAACAGATTACTATAAAGCACAAGTGAGTATTACAAAGACAGGTCATATGGTTGCATGCATTGTTGTACATTCAGTAGAATGGAGTATTCTGTTAGGTAGTGTATTTAAAAAATAATAAAGTTAGATTGGGTTTTAGGTTTAACATTTATGTGATATAATTGTGAGAAACATTTAAGATATACAATTTATAAGGTTCAGTTATTCAGTATTTATTTGGTTTTGGGTGAGTAAGTGATCTTTGAGAAGAGACTTGAATTTATAAACAGGTAGTGTTTCTTTTATATTTACAGGTAATGAGTTCCAGATTTTAGGGCCTTTTATGTGCATTGAGTTTTTGCATAGTGTGAGATGGACACGAGGAACATCAAAGAGTGATCTGTGCCTTGTGTTATGGTCATGTGTTCTGTTGAGGTTGGCAAGGAGATGTTTGAGGGGAGGGTTAATATCAGAGTTAAGTGTTCTATGTATGTAATAGGTGCAGTAATAAGTATGAATGTTTTGTATGGTGAGTAGGTTTAGTGTATTGAATATTGGTGGAGTGTGCTGCCTATAGTGAGAATTTGTTATCATTCTAACTGCAGCCTTTTGTTGGGTAATTAGTGGTCTGAGATGGTTACTTGTTGTTGAGCCCCATGCACAAATTCCATAGGTGAGATAGGGGTAAATAAGAGAGTGATATAGGGCCAGGAGGGCTGACTGTGGAGCATAGTACCGTATCTTCGATAGTATGCCTACAGTCTTGGAAATTTTCTTAGAAATTTGTTGTATATGTGTATGAAATTTGAGTCTATTATCAAGGTGGATTCCTAAGAATTTTCCCTCTGTTAGCTTTGTGATAGGTGATCCGTTTATCATTATGTTAAGAGGGACATCTGTAGCTCTGTTACCAAACTGAATGAAGTAGGTTTTGTCAATGTTTAGTGTAAGTTTGTTAGTCCTCATCCAGGTAGATATTTTCTGTAATTCGGTATTTACAGTATTGGCTAGCGTGACTGGGCTCGGGTGGGAGAAGACGTATGTAGTGTCATCTGCAAATAGTGTGGGTTTGAGTAATTGCGAAGCATTTGGTAGGTCATTTATGTATAGGAGAAAGAGAAGAGGGCCAAGGACACTTCCCTGTGGGACACCAACTGTAATTGGTTGTGCCCCATTTGCATACACATATTGGCTTCTGTTGCTGAGGTATGACTTGAGGTAGTTGAGGGAGTGCCCTCTTATACCATAGTGTGACAATTTTACGTGGAGCAAGTCATGGTTAACTGTATCAAAAGCTTTACGTAAGTCAATGAAGATCCCCAGTGGGACTTCTTTTTTCTCTATTGCAGTGTATATATGTTCTAGCATGTGTATAATAGCATCATTAGTATTTTTATTTGGCCTGAATCCAAATTGGCAGGGGTTGAGTATGTTTTGGGAGATAAGGTAGGAGTAGATTCGTTTATGAATTAATTTTTCGAAGATTTTTGAGAGAGGGTGTAAGTTGGATATTGGCCTATAGTTATTCAACTCTGTTTGGTCTCCTCCTTTGTGGATCGGGGTGACCCTTGCTATTTTGAGTACTGTAGGGTAGGTGGAGGATTCAATGGATTTGTTAAAGAGTGTTGCAATGATTGGTGATAGCACTTGTGACACTTTTTTGTATATAAAGGGTGGTAAGGTATTTAAATCTCCTGCCTTGTTTTTTAGCGTGTTGATAATAAGGGAGACTTCGTATGGGTTAGTCGGAGCTAGGAACAGTGTGTTCGGGTAGTTGCCAGTGAGGTAGTCATTTGGTGGGGTATCTGAGCTTGGGATTTTATTGGCAAGGTTTTGTCCTATAGTGGAGAAGAAGTCATTGAGTCTGTTTGCTGTTTCTGTTGGTGGGAGTTGGGGTTCATCTGATTTTGCTAATTTTATTTCGCTATTTCGTGATATCTTTTTTGTTCCTAGAATTTCTGATAGGGTTTTCCAGGTCTTTTTTATATCACCTCGTAAGTTGGATAATCTGTTCTCATAATACAATTTTTTTGCCCTTCTTATCAGGCTGGTTAGGATTGACGAGTAACGTTTTGTTTGGTCTCTGGTTATGTGACCCATTCTGTACTGTTTTTCATATTGGTGTTTTGTATTTATGGATTTGAGAATGCTGGGTGTTAACCAGGGACTGTTCAGTCTCTTAGCTGTCATCTGTTTAGTTTTTTTAGGGCAGTGCTTGTTATAGAGGTATTGGGTCTTTTTTAGAAAATTATTAATACATTCGTCAATATCTGTATAGAAGAAGAGGCAATCACTCTCATTAATATTTTGGCTCATAAAATTAATCAGTTTCATTATTTCTTCAGAAGCACTCTCTAAGTTTTTTCTAATATGAGACGGAAGGTTTTCATGCCAGGATGATGTGGACCAGTCATTTCTGAGGTCATTTGTTTTTTCAAGAGGAAAGGGATGAGCAACATTGCCAATCTTTTTCCTGGTTATTTTATTTATACCTTTCCAAGCCAAACTTAAAAGGGTAGACCTATTTAATCCACTAACAAAGTGTTCCCATTCCTGTTGCCTAAGTTCTTGCTTTCTATTCCTTGCACTTATTAGTGCAGATTGGAACGTTCAGAGCATGTCTGGGGTTCTACATTCACGCTATGCTTTACTAATCCTCCTAACTGCATGTGTTAGATTGCATAGCTGTGGATCATTATAGTATTTACATTGCTTTTTATTGTCAAGTTGTTGCATGCAAAGAGTATGTACCCTTTATTCAGAGCATGTAAACACACTCATAAAAGGCTACCTCCCAACCAGCAAACCAAGTAGCTAGTAAGTAAGTAATTTATTCAGGTTTGAGGGTTTGATGATTTGGGGGCCCCATCATTAAATCAGCACCTAGGTTCAGCCAATCATATTGTGGAACTGGCAGTTGTGAAGGTGACATGGACGCCACTCACATTCTCGCCATTGTCATTTTCACCCAGCTGCTGGTTGAACATGGTTGTCCATTCTGTCTCCAGGCTGTGTCTTTGCATTGCCTTAACCATGTTGTACACATACATTTCCAACTGTACATAGTGTACATACTTGTAAATACCTATAATTGCACTTGTTGAAGGAAAATATAATTCAAAGTCATTCAGCTGTGTTTGTTCTGCTCCTTGCTCCCCTTTACACCCAGGATAACAGGCCTTATTGTTCCTGGGTTGTAATATGCAGGCCTGTCCGGGAGCTGTAGCTGGACTTAGAGCAGAAGTTGAAGCTGAAGCAGGAACATCGTATAACTTGCTGTCTCTGCATTGCATCAGCTTTGCTAATGTGAGTCAGCCTTGTGTTTTGCTTTCTAATGGTCAGCCTGCTATTGTATGATCGTTGACAGCTTGGTATTGGCGAATTAATTGTCCTCGCTTCACTAAGGTCAATCTTGCTGTTTAGTGAATATTTTGCAGTTGGCTTTGCTATTGCGTATCAGCCTTGCTATTGTATGTGCGTATTCTGCATTCGGCTTTGTTACATGTCAGCCTTATCGTGTAAGTGTTCTGCAATCGTTTTGTGCATAGATGAGCATGTATTGTAAATAGTGTGTTACGTTGGGGTATGCTGCCTAGACGAGTCATGCGTCTAGTGTCTGAATACACTATCTGGGAGGCTGGGAGGCAGTTGAACAGTCTCGGACCCCTGACACTTATTGTATGGTCTCTTAACGTGCTAGTGACACCCCTGCTTTTCATTGGGGGGATGGTGCATCGTCTGCCAAATCTTTTGCTTTCGTAGTGAGTGATTTTCGTGTGCAAGTTTGGTACTAGTCCCTCAAGGATTTTCCAGGTGTATATAATCATGTATCTCTCCCTCCTGTGTTCCAGGGAATACAGGTTTAGGAACCTCAAGCGCTCCCAGTAATTGAGGTGTTTTATCTCCGTTATGCACGCCGTGAAAGTTTTCTATACATTTTCTAGGTCGGCAATTTCACCTGCCTTGAAAGGTGCTGTTAGTGTGCAGCAATATTCCAGCCTAGATAGAACAAGTGACCTGAAGAGTGTCATCATGGGCTTGGCCTCCCTAGTTTTGAAGGTTCTCATTATCCATCCTGTCATTTTTCTAGCAGATGCGATTGATACAATGTTATGGTCCTTGAAGGTGAGATCCTCCGACATAATCACTCCCAGGTCTTTGACGTTGGTGTTTCGCTCTATTTTGTGGCCAGAATTTGTTTTGTACTCTGATGAAGATTTAATTTCCTCATGTTTACCATATCTGAGTAATTGAAATTTCTCATCGTTGAACTTCATATTGTTTTCTGCAGCCCACTGAAAGATTTGGTTGATGTCCACCTGGAGCCTTGCAGTGTCTGCAATGGAAGACACTGTCATGCAGATTCGGGTGTCATCTGCAAAGGAAGACACGGTGCTCTGGCTGACATCCTTGTCTATGTCGGATATGAGGATGAGGAACAAGATGGGAGCAAGTACTGTGCCTTGTGGAACAGAGCTTTTCACCGTAGCTGCCTCGGACTTTACTCTGTTGACGACTACTCTCTGTGTTCTGTTAGTGAGGAAATTATAGATCCATCGACCGACTTTTCCTGTTATTCCTTTAGCACGCATTTTGTGCGCTATTACACCATGGTCACACTTGTCGAAGGCTTTTGCAAAGTCTGTATATATTTCATCTGAATTCTTTTTGTCTTCTAGTGCATTTAGGACCTTGTCGTAGTGATCCAATAGTTGAGACAGACAGGAGCGACCTGTTCTAAACCTATGTTGCCCTGGGTTGTGTAACTGATGGGTTTCTAGATGGGTGGTGATCTTGCTTCTTAGGACCCTTTCAAAGATTTTTATGATATGGGATGTTAGTGCTATTGGTCTGTAGTTCTTTGCTGTTGCTTTACTGCCCCCTTTGTGGAGTGGGGCTATGTCTGTTGTTTTTAGTAACTGTGGGACGACCCCCGTGTCCATGCTCCCTCTCCATAGCATGGAAAAGGCTCGTGATAGGGGCTTCTTGCAGTTCTTGATGAACACAGAGTTCCATGAGTCTGGCCCTGGGGCAGACTGCATGGGCATGTCATTTATCGCCTGTTCGAAGTCATTTGGCGTCAGGATAACATCAGATAGGCTTGTGTTAATCAAATTTTGTGGCTCTCTCATAAAAAATTAATTTTGATCTTCGACTCTCAGTCTGGTTAGCGGCTTGCTAAAAACTGAGTCATATTGGGACATGAGTAGCTCACTCATTTCCTTGCTGTCATCTGTGTTGGACCCATCTTGTTTAAGTAGGGGCCCAATACTGGACGTTGTTCTCGATTTTGATTTGGCATAGGAGAAGAAATACTTTAGGTTTCTTTCGATTTCATTTATGGCTTTTAGTTCTTCCCGCGATTCCTGACTCCTAAAGGATTCTTTTAGCTTAAGTTCGATGCTTGCTATTTCTCTGACCAGTGTCTCCCTACGCATTTCAGATATATTGACCTCTTTTAGCCGCTCTGTTATTCTTTTCCGTTGCCTGTAAAGGGAGCGCCTGTCTCTTTCTATTTTACATCTACTCCTCCTTTTTCTTAGAGGAATAAGCCTTGTGCAAACATCGAGTGCCACCGAGTTAATCTGTTCTAGGCATATGTTGGGGTCTGTGTTGCTTAGTATATCTTCCCAGCTTATATCGGTTAGGAATTGGTTTACTTGGTCCCACTTTATGTTTTTGTTTTTGAAGTTGAATTTGGTGAATGCTCCCTCGTGACTAGTCTCATTATGTCGGTCTGGGGTTCCACGCATACATGTCTGAACCTCAATTATGTTGTGATCTGAGTATATTGTTTTTGATATGG
The DNA here is from genome assembly GCF_038502225.1 of Cherax quadricarinatus. Classification (NCBI taxonomy): domain Eukaryota; kingdom Metazoa; phylum Arthropoda; class Malacostraca; order Decapoda; family Parastacidae; genus Cherax; species Cherax quadricarinatus. The sequence goes on from NC_091338.1 coordinate 28,400,281, forward strand.
TGACATTTCTTATCAGATCATCATTGTTAGTGAAGATGAGGTCTAGTGTATTCTCCAGTCTAGTAGGCTCTATTATTTGCTGGTTTAAATTGAATTTTGTGCTGAGATTTAAAAGCTCGTGTGAGTGTGAGTTTTCATCAGAGCTGCCTCCTGGTGTTATTACTGCAACAATATTATTTGCTATATTCCTCCATTTTAGGTGCCTTAAGTTGAAATCCCCCAGGAGCAAGATGTTGGGTGCAGGAGCTGGAAGATTTTCCAGACAGTGGTCAATTTTTAACAGCTGTTCCTGGAATTGCTGGGATGTTGCATCTGGAGGCTTGTAGACTACCACAATGACTAGGTTTTGGTTCTCGACCTATACTGCTACAAATTTCCACTACATCATTTGAGGCATTAAGCAGTTCTGTGCAAACAAGTGACTCTGCAATGTACAGGCCAACCCCCCCCTTTTGCCTGTTCACTCTGTCACATCTGTATAGGTTGTAACCTGGGATCCATATTTCGTTGTCCAAGTGATCCTTTATGTGGGTCTCAGTGAAAGCCGCAAACATTGCCTTTGCCTCTGCAAGCAGTCCACGGATGAAAGGTATTTTGTTGTTTGTTGCTGGCTTTAGACCCTGTATATTTGCAAAGAAGAATGTTATCGGACTGGTGGTATTGTTGGTACTGGGGGGGATTTTTTTTCCGGCATTAGTATCTGTATCTGTTGGTTTGGAGTGGAGGCCATCGACTGTGGTTCTACTCCAGGAATGACTGGATTTGGTGTACGATTTCTGCCATTTCCTGCCAGTTTTTTTTCCTTCCTGGCACTACTGGAGTCTGCGGGATCAGAGGTTAATCTTTCTGCAGGACCATGTCTTAACCACTGCATTGGAGTTTACCTGGAGTTTACCTGGAGAGAGTTCCGGGGGTCAACGCCCCCGCGGCCCGGTCTGAGACCAGGCCTCCTGGTGGATCAGAGCCTGATCAACCAGGCTGTTGCTGCTGGCTGCACGCAAACCAACATACGAGCCACAGCCCGGCTGATCCGGAACTGACTTTAGGTGCTTGTCCAGTGCCAGCTTGAAGACTGCCAGGGGTCTGTTGGTAATCCCCCTTATGTGTGCTGGGAGGCAGTTGAACAGTCTCGGGCCCCTGACACTTATTGTATGGTCTCTTAACGTGCTAGTGACACCCCTGCTTTTCATTGGGGGGATGGTGCATCGTCTGCCAAGTCTTTTGCTTTCGTAGTGGGTGATTTTCGTGTGCAAGTTCGGTACTAGTCCCTCTAGGATTTTCCAGGTGTATATAATCATGTATCTCTCCCTCCTGCGTTCCAGGGAATACAGGTTTAGGAACCTCAAGCACTCCCAATAATTGAGGTGTTTTATCTCCGTTATGCGCGCCGTGAAAGTTCTCTGTACATTTTCTAGGTCGGCAATTTCACCTGCCTTGAAAGGTGCTGTTAGTGTGCAGCAATATTCCAGCCTAGATAGAACAAGTGACCTGAAGAGTGTCATCATGGGCTTGGCCTCCCTAGTTTTGAAGGTTCTCATTATCCATCCTGTCATTTTTCTAGCAGATGCGATTGATACAGTGTTATGGTCCTTGAAGGTGAGATCCTCCGACATGATCACTCCCAGGTCTTTGACGTTGGTGTTTCGCTCTATTTTGTGGCCAGAATTTGTTTTGTACTCTGATGAAGATTTAATTTCCTCATGTTTACCATATCTGAGTAATTGAAATTTCTCATCGTTGAACTTCATATTGTTTTCTGCAGCCCACTGAAAGATTTGGTTGATGTCTGCCTGGAGCTTTGCAGTGTCTGCAATGGAAGACACTGTCATGCAGATTCGGGTGTCATCTGCAAAGGAAGACACGGTGCTGTGGCTGACATCCTTGTCTATGTCGGATATAAGGATGAGGAACAAGATGGGAGCGAGTACTGTGCCTTGTGGAACAGAGCTTTTCACCGTAGCTGCCTCGGACTTTACTCTGTTGACGACTACTCTCTGTGTTCCGTTAGTGAGGAAATTATAGATCCATCGACCGACTTTTCCTGTTATTCCTTTAGCACGCATTTTGTGCGCTATTACGCCATGGTCACACTTGTCGAAGGCTTTTGCAAAGTCTGTATATATTACATCTGCATTCTTTTTGTCTTCTAGTGCATTTAGGACCTTGTCGTAGTGGTCCAATAGTTGAGACAGACAGGAGCGACCTGTTCTAAACCCATGTTGCCCTGGGTTGTGTAACTGATGGGTTTCTAGATGGGTGGTGATCTTGCTTCTTAGGACCCTTTCAAAGATTTTTATGATATGGGATGTTAGTGCTATTGGTCTGTAGTTCTTTGCTGTTGCTTTTCTGCCCCCTTTTTGGAGGCAGTTTTTTAGTTTAATATGTTTATTATGCACTCTATACCCATCCTGTTGGCGGTAGTCAAAAGATTACAGAGGTACATAATTGGTCCAGGGACTGGACTCCAAGTTTTGATAGCTGAGCAAGTTACAGAGGTAATGAACTCACAATTTACAAAGGTAATGAACTCACAATTTACAAAGGTAATGAACTCACAATTTACAAAGGTAATGAACTCCAGGTAGGTATGCTCACAATCATTACAAGTTACAAAGGTATTTACAGATTACAGAGGTACGTAATGGGTCCAGGGGCTGGGCCCCCAAAGTTTTGATAGCTGAACTAGGTACAAATTTAATGAGGTCACAAGTTACAAAGGTAATGAATTCTGTAAGAATGGTTACTTACGTTTATAAATGGCTACAATCATCAACAAATTATAGAGTAATGAGCAATTCACACTTCCACATCCGGTCACAACTGTAATGAGTTATTGGTGCAAATGTTGATTGAGTCACATACACACACACACACACACACACACACACACACACACACACACACACACACAAACACACACACACACACACACACACACACACACACACACACACACATTCACACTCACACACACACACACACACACATGTGATGTGATACACACATCCTCCGTCCGTGGGGTGAAGACGTGGGTAACAAGGCTCCGAGATCCTTAGCGTTGTAAGGCGTGCAATAACAGTTAGCAGTAATCAGTGGTAGTGGAACGTCAGTGAACAATACTACGAGTGATAATTAAAGTTATTAGTTAAAGAAAGTGAGAGGAAAGCTGAAATCATAATATTTCAAAGCGCAAACCGTTGGGGGTCTTAGGCACTGTTGCCACATTGGCAGCGGTAGGTCTGAAGAAGTGACGTCACGACAAGTTGTGTGCCATTATACATATAAAGTGAGTGTATATAATGTGAAGTGTATACTATCATCAGTGAAGAGTGAAGTGAGGAAGCGGGATGTATGAGAATATATGGTTATAGTCATCAGGGTGAAGGATCTCAAAAATAGGGATTTAAGGCCTACGTACAACGACTTCATCATCAGCAGCTGGCAACTGTCACCGCAAGTTTATTCGCCTATTTGTGGTTTGCATGTTGACGGCCCTGGCTGGCCTTGCATACTGTTTGATACTGGTCACTCACTATTGCAAGCTATTACCAGAATTAGAATAGAAATAGCATAGACATAGAGAATATAGTGTTGACGAGTGTGAGAAGGTAGGTGGGACAAGCTTTTAAGGGCAACATTGTAAGACGGTGCTAGGGTCAGGTCCCAGGAGGGTTGTGTCAGGTCACAAGAAGTTGCGGCCAGTCATTACACTGCACAAGACTCTCTCACACACACACACACACACACACACACACACACACACACACACACACACACACACACACACACACACACACACACACATATGCACACACACACACACACCCACACACATATGCACACACACACACAGGCAGTGTTGCTACCGGTAGTTATTAGCAGTAAGAATACTTAGGAAACTAGGAAGTCCTCTCTCAATGTGAACAAGGAAAATGATGATAACCAGCAACAATTAATACGTAAATCCAGAAAGGGCAATAAGTGGAGAGAGTAGATAATTGGGAAAGATAAATGAGACTAAATTTGTGCCTACATGATGGATCTTTCAACCACACAACCTACCCCCCCTAACCCTCCCTCCCTCACACACAAGCACACACACACAAGGGTAGACACTCACACACTCACACAGACACACACACACACACACACACACACACACACACACATACACACACACACACACACACACACACACACTCCCCATGGGTATTGAGAGAGGGAGCAGAGGCGCTATGTGTACCCCTAACAACAATATTCAATACATCTATCGAAACAGGGAGATTGCCTGAGGCATGGAAGACAGCAAATGTAGTCCCAATCTTTAAAAAAGGAGACAGACATGAAGCATTAAACTACAGACCAGTGTCACTGACATGTATAGTATGCAAAATCATGGAGAAGATTATCAGGAGAAGAGTGGTGGAACACCTAGAAAGGAATGATCTCATCAACAGCAGCCAACATGGTTTCTGGGACGGGAAATCCTGTGTCACAAACCTACTGGAGTTCTATGACATGGTGACAGCAGTAAGACAAGAGAGAGAGGGGTGGGTGGATTGCATTTTCTTGGACTGCAAGAAGGCGTTTGACACAGTTCCACACAAGAGATTGGTGCAAAAACTGGAGGACCAGGCAGGGATAACAGGGAAGGCACTTCAATGGATCAGGGAATACTTGTCAGGAAGACAGCAGCGAGTCATGGTACGTGGCGAGGTGTCAGAGTGGGCACCTGTGACCAGCAGGGTCCCGCAGGGGTCAGTCCTAGGACCTGTGCTGTTTCTGGTATTTGTGAACGACATGACGGAAGGAATAGACTCTGAGGTGTCCCTGTTTGCAGATGACGTGAAGTTGATGAGGAGAATTCACTCGATCGAAGACCAGGCAGAACTACAAAGGGATCTGGACAGGCTGCAGACCTGGTCCAGCAATTGGCTCCTGGAGTTCAATCCCACCAAGTGCAAAGTCATGAAGATTGGGGAAGGGCAAAGAAGGCCGCAGACGGAGTACAGTCTAGGGGGTCAGAGACTACAAACCTCACTCAAGGAAAAAGATCTTGGGGTGAGTATAACACCAGGCACATCTCCTGAAGCGCACATCAACCAAATAACTGCTGCAGCATATGGGCGCCTAGCAAACCTCAGAACAGCATTCCGACATCTTAATAAGGAATCATTCAGGACCCTGTACACCGTGTATGTTAGGCCCATATTGGAGTATGCGGCACCAGTTTGGAACCCACACCTAGCCAAGCACGTGAAGAAACTAGAGAAAGTGCAAAGGTTTGCAACAAGACTAGTCCCAGAGCTAAGAGGTATGTCCTACGAGGAGAGGTTAAGGGAAATCAACCTGACGACACTGGAGGACAGGAGAGATAGGGGGGACATGATAACGACATACAAAATACTGAGAGGAATTGACAAGGTGGACAAAGACAGGATGTTCCAGAGATTGGACACAGTAACAAGGGGACACAGTTGGAAGCTGAAGACACAGATGAATCACAGGGATGTTAGGAAGCATTTCTTCAGCCACAGAGTAGTCAGTAAG
>NC_091338.1:28410830-28413330 GCF_038502225.1 Cherax quadricarinatus
GCACACGTAAAAGGAAGGGCACTGCAATGGATAAGGGAATACCTGACAGGGAGGCAGCAACGAGTCATGGTACGTGAAGAGGTATCACAGTGGGCGCCTGTTACGAGCGGGGTCCCACAGGGGTCAGTTCTAGGACCAGTGCTATTTTTGATATATGTGAACGACATGATGGAAGGAATAGACTCTGAAGTGTCCCTGTTCGCAGATGACGTGAAGTTGATGAGAAGAATTAAATCGGACGAGGATGAGGCAGGACTGCAAAGAGACCTGGAGAGGCTGGACATGTGGTCCAGTAACTGGCTCCTCGAATTCAATCCAGCCAAATGCAAAGTCATGAAGATTGGGGAGGGGCAAAGAAGACCGCAGACAGAATATAGGCTAGGTGGACAAAGACTACAGACCTCACTCAGGGAGAAAGACCTTGGGGTGACCATAACACCGAGCACATCACTGGAGGCACACATCAACCAAATAACCGCTGCAGCATACGGGCGCCTGGCAAACCTGAGAATAGCGTTCCGATACCTTAATAAGGAATCGTTCAAGACACTGTACACTGTGTATGTTAGACCCATACTGGAGTATGCAGCACCAGTCTGGAACCCACACCTGGTCAAGCACGTCAAGAAGTTAGAGAAAGTACAAAGGTTTGCAACAAGGCTAGTCCCAGAGCTCAAGGGAATGTCGTACGAGGAAAGGTTAAGGGAAATCGGACTGACGACACTGGAGGACAGAAGGGTCAGGGGAGACATGATAACGACATACAAGATACTGCGGGGAATAGACAAGGTGGACAGAGATAGGATGTTCCAGAGAGGGGACACAGGGACAAGGGGTCACAACTGGAAGCTGAAGACTCAGACGAGTCACAGGGACGTTAGGAAGTATTTCTTCAGTCATAGAGTTGTCAGCAAGTGGAATAGCCTAGCAAGTGAAGTAGTGGAGGCAGGAACCATACATAGTTTTAAGAAGAGGTATGACAAAGCTCAGGAAGCAGAGAGAGAGAGGATCCAGTAGCGATCAGTGAAGAGGCGGGGCCAGGAGCTGAGTCTCGACCCCTGCAACCACAATTAGGTGAATTAGGTGAATTAGGTGAGTACACACACACACCGCACAAAGTGTTGGAGACAGTGTAGTGGGTCATAAGCGCCAGGCTCCGGGAATCTTAGTGCTTTTAGGGCGTGTTTTAGCAGCTAGAAGCAACCAGTGTTAATGAGAACGTCAGTGAACAACCCTACAAGTGATAACCAATGTATTAGCAAAAATAAATAAAGTAAAGGCGAGAGAAAGCCTGAAATTATACAACAAAATTTCAAAGTGCCAGTTCGTTGAGGCCTAGTTGGCACTTGTTGCCACACTGTTACAAATATACAAAGTACAAAGCGAGTGACTAAAGAAAAAATATCAAATAGAATTAAGAGAGGTTGGCTAACGAGAAACTGTGATGTAGCACACAGCCAACGTGAACAAGCTAGCCAGAAAGGGGATATATATATATATATATATATATACATACTTATACATAAATATATATAAGCAGAGGTGGTGGCAGCAGTAGGCCTGAGGAAGTAGGCCGCCATAACAGGTTGGGTGTCATCACAAATAAGAAGTGTACTTACCAAAAGTGAAGTGTAAATTATAAAAGTAGCAGTATACAAGTGATAAGTGTGGTAAATGAGGACTCAAAAGGGCAACGAGAAAAGAATAGCTGAAGAAGTCAGAGGTGGAAGGGCGAGGTGCACGAGTCATCGTACAGCGAGCATCATACATCAGGCATCTGGATGGATGTCCCCTCTGAGGAGTAACGTACAAATCACCTGTTTGTGGGTTGGCGGGAGGTTTTGAGTGGTTGAGCCGGCCCTACGGTCACTGGTAGCTCGCTATCTAAACCCTGCTCCAGAGCGATTATCATACACACAACACCTAGCAGTAGTAGGAAGATAAAATTTGTAGGAGCAAGGAATAAGCAGGAGGATTAAGTCGGGGCTAATGGGACTACATCCCTGACAACAGTTTCGAGAGATAATGTTTAAGGACACAAAGACAGTACAATCTGAGAAGCAAGTATTGGGTACACATGTAGTAAAAGGTAGTACATAACTGGGTGAAAGAAAGACTCGTTAACACACGCTAGTATTATAATTATTAGAATTACTCTCAGTGTTAATGGTATCTTATTAGTATTAGGGATACACAGAGGTGAAATGTATTTCTGGGACATATAAACAACTGACGTGCTCACACACACACGCACGCACACACATGCACACTCGGGGCCAGGAGCTGAGTCTCGACCCCTGAAACCACAACTAGGTGAGTACACACACCCACTCATTCACACAGCTGATCCTTGGAATTTGACCGCGTCCCCTCACCCCCCACACACCTTTCCCTCCCCCACAGACCTTTCCCTCTCCCACTCTTGCCTTCACTCCCTCCTATCTTTCTCTCCCCCCTCCCTCGCGTTTCTCTCTCTCATAGCCTTTTTCCCTCCCCTTCC
>NC_091338.1:28415830-28431281 GCF_038502225.1 Cherax quadricarinatus
TGACAGGGACTGAAGGCAAGAACATGTCAATGGAAGGAAATAAAATGCCTCAGAGGAAGCAGATGGAGACTCAGTGGGAGGAGGAAAGGGCGAGGTCAGTTTTTGTGTACGGGCTCCAAGAAGCCAAGGGGGACAACTTTGAAGAAATAAAACAGGAGGAGAAAAAAATGATTGAAGGCATCATGAAAACAATAGGTGAGGGCGATATGACCCAGGTGACAAATTTTCAGAGAATTGGGTGGTTTGCGAGTGGAAGGATACGGCCTGTCAAAGTAATTTTCAAGGAAGAATCAGTTCGAACCAGGATTCTGCAAGAGAAAGCAAGACTGAGGGACAAACAGGGGTACCAGAGAGTATACCTCGACCGCGACTGAACACAAGACGAAAGGACTACACTGAAAGAGAGGGTACAGAGACGCAAGGAGGAACGAGAGGCAATGACGAAGATGAGCAGGACCCAGACACAGGAGGAAGGGCAAACACACCCCACAGAATCTCCCACCAAAAGACTCCAACCACGACATTCCCAACGCAACTGAGCAACCTATACTACAACCCACTCACTGTTCCCTCTGCCACCAACCCCCATATCACAAACCTCACCCCAACAGCTGTCCCTTATGGGCATTCTGACCCCACCCCATCATCACAAACCCCACCTACACCACAGCCCCATATAGGCCCCCACCAAGGCTCTCGCTCCCCCAACCCCAATATTCTTGCATGACCACAATGATAGAAAAGAAACTGAAAGTTTGGTACACAAACGCGGATGGAATAACGAATAAACATGAGGAGTGGAACGAAAGAATCAGTGAAAAATCCCCAGACATCATAGCAGTCACAGAAACAAAACTCGCTGAGACAATAACAGACACAATCTTCCCAATGGGATATCAGATCCTGAGGAAAGATAGAAGGAGTAGAGGGGGAGGAGGGGTTGCACTGCTCATAAAACACCGATGGGGATTTGAGGAAATGGAAGGCATGGACATGATTGGAGAAAGAGACTACATTGTAGGTACAATTCAGTCCGGAGAACATAAAGTAGTCATTGGAGTGATGTATAACCCACCACAGAACTGCAGGAGGCCAAGAGAGGAGTACGAAGAAAACAACAGGGTGATGGTGGACACACTGGCTGAGGTGGCAAGAAGAGCTCACTCGAGCAGAGCAAAGTTACTGGTAATGGGCGATTTCAACCACAGGGAGATCGACTGGGAAAACCTGGAGCCACATGGGGGTCCCGAAACATGGAGAGCCAAGATGATGGATGTGGTACTTGAAAACCTCATGCATCAACATGTCAGGGACACAACCAGAGAGAGAGGGGAGGATGAGCCAGCAAGACTGGATCTTGTGTTCACCCTGAGCAGTTCAGACATTGAGGACATCACTTACGAGAGGCCCCTTGGAGCTAGCGATCATGTGGTGCTGAGTTTTGATTATATAGTAGAGTTACAAGTGGAGAAGGTAACAGGAACTGAAGGGGTCAGGCCAAACTATAAAAGGGGGGACTACACAGGTATGAGAAACTTCCTGCAGGAGGTTCAGTGGGACAGAGAAATGGTAGGAAAATCAGTAAACGAGATGATGGAATATGTGGCAACAAAGTGCAAGGAGGCAGAGGAAAGTTTTGTTCCCAAGGGAAACAGAAATAATAGGAAGACCAAAACGAGTCCTTGGTTTACCCGAAGGTGTAGGGAGGCAAAAACTAAGTGCAACAGAGAATGGAAAAGGTACAGGAGGCATAGGACCCAGGAAAACAAGGAGATTAGTAGAAGAGCCAGAAACGAGTATGCACAGATAAGGAGGGAGGCCCAGCGACAGTATGAAAACGACATAGCATCGAAAGTCAAATCTGACCCGAAACTGCTGTATAGCCACATTAGGAGGAAGACAACAGTCAAGGACCAGGTGATAAGGCTGAGGAAAGAAGGTGGAGAACTCACAAGAAACGATCAAGAGGTATGTGAGGAGCTCAACACGAGATTTAAGGAAGTATTTACAGTAGAGTCAGGAAGGACTCTGGGGGGACAGACCAGATGGGGACACCAGCAAGGAATACACCAACAAGTGTTGGACGACATACATACAGATGAGGAGGAGGTGAAGAAACTGCTAAGGGACATCAATACCTCAAAGGCAATGGGACCGGACAACATCTCCCCGTGGGTCCTTAGAGAGGGAGCAGATATGTTGTGCGTGCCACTTACCACAATCTTCAACACGTCCCTGGAAACTGGGCAACTACCTGAGGTATGGAAGACGGCAAATGTAGTTCCCATTTTTAAAAAAGGAGACAGAAAAGAGGCACTAAACTATAGACCTGTGTCATTGACGTGTATAGTATGCAAAATTATGGAGAAGATTATCAGGAGGAGAGTGGTGGAGCACCTGGAACGGAACAAGAGTATAAATGCCAACCAGCACGGATTCATGAAAGGCAAATCCTGTGTCACAAACCTTCTGGAGTTTTATGATAAAATAACAGAAGTAAGACACGAGAGAGAAGGGTGGGTTGATTGCATCTTCTTGGACTGCAAGAAGGCCTTTGACACAGTTCCTCACAAGAGATTAGTGCAGAAGCTAGAGCATCAGGCGCATATAACAGGAAGGGCACTGCAATGGATCAGAGAATACCTGACAGGGAGACAACAACGAGTCATGGTACGTAATGATGTATCACAGTGGGCACCTGTGACGAGCGGGGTCCCACAGGGGTCGGTCCTAGGACCAGTGCTATTTTTGGTATATGTGAACGACATGATGGAAGGGTTAGACTCAGAAGTGTCCCTGTTTGCAGATGATGTGAAGTTAATGAGGAGAATTAAATCTGATGAGGACCAAGCAGGACTTCAAAGAGACCTGGACAGACTGGACACCTGGTCCAGCAAATGGCTTCTCGAATTTAATCCTGCCAAATGCAAAGTCATGAAGATAGGGGAAGGGCACAGAAGACCACAGACCGAGTATAGGCTAGGTGGCCAAAGACTGCAAACCTCACTCAAGGAGAAAGATCTTGGGGTGAGTATAACACCGAGCATGTCTCCGGAAGCACACATCAACCAGATAACTGCTGCAGCATATGGGCGCCTGGCAAACCTGAGAACAGCATTCCGATACCTTAGTAAGGAATCGTTCAAGACACTGTACACCGTGTATGTCAGGCCCATACTGGAGTATGCAGCACCTGTTTGGAACCCGCACTTGATAAAGCACGTCAAGAAACTAGAGAAAGTACAAAGGTTTGCGACAAGGTTAGTTCCAGAGCTAAGGGGAATGTCCTATGAAGAAAGATTAAGGGAAATCGGCCTGACGACACTGGAGGACAGGAGGGTCAGGGGAGACATGATAACGACATATAAAATACTGTGTGGAATAGACAAGGTGGACAAAGACAGGATGTTCCAGGGAGGGGACACAGAAACAAGAGGCCACAATTGGAAGTTGAAGACACAAATGAGTCAGAGAGATAGTAGGAAGTATTTCTTCAGTCATAGAGTTGTAAGGCAGTGGAATAGCCTAGAAAATGACGTAGTGAAGGCAGGAACCATACACAGTTTTAAGACGAGGTTTGATATGGTCAGATATGGTCAGATATGGTAAACATGAGGAAATTAAATCTTCATCAGAGTACAAAACAAATTCTGGCCACAAAATAGAGCGAAACACCAACGTCAAAGACCTGGGAGTGATCATGTCGGAGGATCTCACCTTCAAGGACCATAACATTGTATCAATCGCATCTGCTAGAAAAATGACAGGATGGATAATGAGAACCTTCAAAACTAGGGAGGCCAAGCCCATGATGACACTCTTCAGGTCACTTGTTCTATCTAGGCTGGAATATTGCTGCACACTAACAGCACCTTTCAAGGCAGGTGAAATTGCCGACCTAGAAAATGTACAGAGAACTTTCACGGCGCGCATAACGGAGATAAAACACCTCAATTATTGGGAGCGCTTGAGGTTCCTAAACCTGTATTCCCTGGAACGCAGGAGGGAGAGATACATGATTATATACACCTGGAAAATCCTAGAGGGACTAGTACCGAACTTGCACACGAAAATCACTCATTACGAAAGCAAAAGACTTGGCAGACGATGCACCATCCCCCCAATGAAAAGCAGGGGTGTCACTAGCACGTTAAGAGACCATACAATAAGTGTCAGGGGCCCGAGACTGTTCAACTGCCTCCCAGCACACATAAGGGGGATTACCAACAGACCCCTGGCAGTCTTCAAGCTGGCACTGGACAAGCACCTAAAGTCAGTTCCGGATCAGCCGGGCTGTGGCTCGTATGTTGGTTTGCGTGCAGCCAGCAGCAACAGCCTGGTTGATCAGGCTCTGATCCACCAGGAGGCCTGGTCTCAGACCGGGCCGCGGGGGCGTTGACCCCCGGAACTCTCTCCAGGTAAACTCCAGGTAATGGAGCGGGGAGAGAGAGGGTCTAGTAGCAACCGGTGAAGAGGCGGGGCCAGGAGCTAGGACTCGACCCCTGCAACCACAAATAGGTGAGTACAAATAGGTGAGTACATACACACACACACAAACACAAACACACACACACACACACACACACACACACACACACACACACACACACACACACACACACACACACACACATATATATATATATACACACAGAAGGCAAAGGACCCAGGAGAATAAGGAGAACAGTCGTAGAGCCAGAAACGAATATGCACAGATAAGAAGGGAGGCCCAAAGACAATATGAAAATGACATAGCAGCGAATGCCAAATCTGACCCGAAACTGTTGTACAGCCACATCAGGAGGAAAACAACAGTCAAGGACCAGGTAATCAGGCTAAGGAAGGAAGGAGGAGAGACAACAAGAAATGACCGTGAAGTATGTGAAGAACTCAACAAGAGATTCAAAGAAGTGTTCACAGAGGAGACAGAAGGGACTCCAGAAAGACGGAGAGGTGGGGTACACCACCAAGTGCTGGACACAGTGCACACAACCGAGGAAGAAGTGAAGAGGCTTCTGAGTGAGCTAGATACCTCAAAGGCAATGGGGCCAGATAACATCTCCCCATGGGTATTGAGAGAGGGAGCAGAGGCGCTATGTGTACCCCTAACAACAATATTCAATACATCTATCGAAACAGGGAGATTGCCTGAGGCATGGAAGACAGCAAATGTAGTCCCAATCTTTAAAAAAGGAGACAGACATGAAGCATTAAACTACAGACCAGTGTCACTGACATGTATAGTATGCAAAATCATGGAGAAGATTATCAGGAGAAGAGTGGTGGAACACCTAGAAAGGAATGATCTCATCAACAGCAGCCAACATGGTTTCAGGGACGGGAAATCCTGTGTCACAAACCTACTGGAGTTCTATGACATGGTGACAGCAGTAAGACAAGAGAGAGAGGGGTGGGTGGATTGCATTTTCTTGGACTGCAAGAAGGCGTTTGACACAGTTCCACACAAGAGATTGGTGCAAAAACTGGAGGACCAAGCAGGGATAACAGGGAAGGCACTTCAATGGATCAGGGAATACTTGTCAGGAAGACAGCAGCGAGTCATGGTACGTGGCGAGGTGTCAGAGTGGGCACCTGTGACCAGCGGGGTCCCGCAGGGGTCAGTCCTAGGACCAGTGCTGTTTCTGGTATTTGTGAACGACATGACGGAAGGAATAGACTCTGAGGTGTCCCTGTTTGCAGATGACGTGAAGTTGATGAGAAGAATTCACTCGATCGAAGACCAGGCAGAACTACAAAGGGATCTGGACAGGCTGCAGACCTGGTCCAGCAATTGGCTCCTGGAGTTCAATCCCACCAAGTGCAAAGTCATGAAGATTGGGGAAGGGCAAAGAAGGCCGCAGACGGAGTACAGTCTAGGGGGTCAGAGACTACAAACCTCACTCAAGGAAAAAGATCTTGGGGTGAGTATAACACCAGGCACATCTCCTGAAGCGCACATCAACCAAATAACTGCTGCAGCATATGGGCGCCTAGCAAACCTCAGAACAGCATTCCGACATCTTAATAAGGAATCATTCAGGACCCTGTACACCGTGTATGTTAGGCCCATATTGGAGTATGCGGCACCAGTTTGGAACCCACACCTAGCCAAGCACGTGAAGAAACTAGAGAAAGTGCAAAGGTTTGCAACAAGACTAGTCCCAGAGCTAAGAGGTATGTCCTACGAGGAGAGGTTAAGGGAAATCAACCTGACGACACTGGAGGACAGGAGAGATAGGGGGGACATGATAACGACATACAAAATACTGAGAGGAATTGACAAGGTGGACAAAGACAGGATGTTCCAGAGATTGGACACAGCAACAAGGGGACACAGTTGGAAGCTGAAGACACAGATGAATCACAGGGATGTTAGGAAGTATTTCTTCAGCCACAGAGTAGTCAGTAAGTGGAATAGTTTGGGAAGCGATGTAGTGGAGGCAGGATCCATACATAGCTTTAAGCAGAGGTATGATAAAGCTCACGGCTCAGGGAGAGTGACCTAGTAGCGATCAGTGAAGAGGCGGGGCCAGGAGCTCGGACTCGACCCCCGCAACCTCAACTAGGTGAGTACAACTAGGTGAGTACACACACACACCACACACACACACCACACACACACACACACACACACATACACACATATATATATATACACACACACACCACACACACACACCACACACACACACACACACACACACACACACACACACACCACACACACACACACCACACATACACACCCCACACACACACACACCACACACACATACACACACACCACACATACCCCACATACCCCACACACACACACACCACACATACCCCACACACACACACACCACACACACACACCACACACACACACAAACCACACACACACATGCACACACACACACGTGCATACACCCCCACACACACACCCCCACACACCCTCCACCACTTGACACAAACACTTGACACAAACAAGTACCCCCACTCCCCTACCAACCTCTCCCCCTTCCCTAACCACCTAACCTTAGCCACCTACCCCTCCCGCAAACCACCTAACCCCTCCCCAAACCGTCTAACCCCCCCAACTACCTCCCTCCCTCCAATAACCATCCTCCCCCTCCCCCATAACCATCCATCCCCTCTCTCCCCCAAACCATCTAACCCCCTCCCCCAACTATCTCTACCCCTCCAATAACCATCCTCCCCCTCCCCCACAACCATCCATTGCCTCTCCTAACCATCTATTCCCCTCCCCCTAACCAGGATGAGGACAAGGGGCTCCAAGGACGAATCTGGGAGGGAGGAATGGGAGGTAGAGCTCAAAAAAAGGGAGGAAGACTGGGGAAGGAGACTAGATGAGCTGGAAAGGAAGATGGAAGAGAGGTTAGCAGCAGAATGCAGAAGGTGGAAGCAACAGGCCACAGCAGGAGAAATCAAGATAGAGAGATTAGAAGAGGAGCTGAGACATCTGAAACAGCACAGAGACAAAGATATTACAGAAGTAGCATCGGCAATGGCTACATCAAACACAGACAACAGATCTGAAGGAAGCATGGAAACTAAACTGTATGCAGAGGTCCTGTCAAACCCACATGGGGCCAAAAAGACAGGGAGCACACTAGGACAGAATGAGAGGTTGGAAGACATTGAAGGAACTAGGACATGTGCAAGGACCTTACCAGATACCTGTGGGGGCCAGGAGCAGGTGAGCTGGAAGGATAAACCAAGAAGCATAGGGGCCATAACTAGGGAAGGGACTGAAGGAAGGAACACTCCACGGGAAGGAACTATAACACATCAGAGGATGCAATGGGAGTCACAGTGGGAGGTGGAAAGGGAAAGATCCGTGTTTGTCTATGGGCTAGACGAAGCTAAAGGGGAAACTTATGATGAAAGAAAGCAGGAGGAGAAAAAAGCGATTGAAGATATCATGAAGGTGATAGGCGAGGGGGACATGACCCAGGTGGCAAATTTTCGGAGAATTGGGTGGTTTGCAAAGAAAAGGAATCGGCCTCTCAAAGTAATTTTCAAGGCAGAATCAACCCGAACCATGATCCTGCAGGAGAAAGCACGGCTGAGAGGCAAGCAGGAGTTCCGGAGTGTGTACCTCGATCGAGACAGAACACAGGACGAAAGGAAGACAATGAAAGAGAGAGTTCAAAAACGAAAGGAGAAATAGGAGGAAATGAAAAAGGAGAGCAGAATAACCCAGGATCAAATGGAAGGACAAGCGCACCCCCCAGAAACACCTGCAGAAGGACTCCAGCCACGACACCCCAAGGCAACTGAACAATCCAAACCAACCATCACACACCGATCCCTCTGTTTCCACCCCCCGCACCACAGTTACAGTATTAGAACAGAAGTTGAAGGTTTGGTACACAAATGCAGATGGATTAACGAATAAACATGAGGAATGGCAAGAATGAATCAATAAGAAGTCCCCAGACATCATAGCAGTTACAGAAATAAAACTCATGGAGACAATAACAGATGCAATCTTCCCACCAGGATACCAGATCATGAGGAAAGATAGAAGGGGCAGGGGGGGAGGTGGGGTTGCTCTGCTCGTAAAAAACAAATGGAAATTCGAGAAAATGGAAGGAATAGATGAGACGGGAGAAAGAGACTACGTAGCAGATACACTTCAGTCTGGGGAACACAAAGTGGTCATTGCAGTGATGTATAATCCACCACAGAACTGCAGGAGGCCAAGAGAGGAATATGAAGAGAGCAACAGAGCAATGGTGGACACACTTGCTGAGGTGGCAAGAAGAGCTCACTCCAGCAGAGCAAAGTTACTGGTTATGGGGGATTTCAACCACAGGGAGATTGACTGGGAAAACCTGTTGCCACATGGGGGTCCCGAAACATGAAGAGCCAGGATGTTGGACGTGGTGCTGGAAAACCTCATGCACCAACATGTTAAGGACACTACCAGAGTGAGAGGGGAGGATGAACCAGTAAGATTGGACCTTGTGTTCACCCTGGGCAGCTCAGACATTGAGGACATCAAGTATGAGAGTCCCCTAGGAGCTAGCGACCACGTGGTTCTGTGCTTTGAATACATAGTAGAGCTGCAAGTGGAGAGAATAACAGGAGTAGAATGGGAAAAGTCTGACTATAAAAGAGGGGACTACATAGGGTTGAAGAACTTCCTGCGGGAGGTCCAGTGGGACAGAGAACTGGCAGGAAAGCCAGTAAATGAAATCATGGAATATGTAACAACAAAATGCAAGGAGGCAGTGGAAAGGTTTATTTCCAAGGGCAACAGTAACAACGGGAAGACCAGAACGAGCCCCTGGTTTACCCGACGGTGTAAGGAGGCAAAAACAAAGTGCAATAGAGAATGGAAAAAGTACAGAAGGCAGAGAACACACGAAAATAGGGAGATCAGTCGCAGAGCCAGGAATGAGTACGCACAGGTAAGGAGGGAGGCCCAGTGACAGTATGAAAATGACACAGCATCGAGAATCAAGACTGACCCGAAACTGTTGTATAGCCACATCAGGAGGAAGACAACAGTCAAAGACCAGGTGATCAGATTAAGGACAGAAGGTGGAGAACTCACAAGAAATGATCAGGAGGTATGTGAGGAGCTGAACAGGAGATTTAAGGAAGTTTTTACAGTAGAGACAGGAAGGGCTGTGGGAAGACAGCACAGAAGGGAACATCAAGAGGGAAAATACCAACAAGTGTTGGATGACATACGAACAACTGAGGAGGAGGTGAAGAAGCTCTTAAGTGACCTTGACACCTCAAAGGCGATGGGACCGGACAACATCTCCCCATGGGTCCTTAGAGAAGGAGCAGAGATGCTGTGTGTGCCTCTAACCACAATCTTTAACACATCCCTTGAAACTGGGCAACTACCTGAGAAATGGAAGACAGCTAATGTAGTCCCCATATTTAAGAAAGGAAACAGAATCGAGGCACTAAACTACAGACCTGTGTCTCTGACATGTATTGTGTGCAAAGTCATGGAGAAGATTATCAGGAGGAGAGTGGTCGAACACCTGGAAAGGAACAAGATTATAAATGAAAACCAGCATGGGTTCATGGAAGGCAAATCTTGTATCACAAACCTCCTGGAGTTTTATGACAAGGTAACAGAAGTAAGACACGAGAGAGAGGGGTGGGTAGATTGCGTTTTCCTAGACTGCAGGAAGGCCTTTGACACAGTTCCCCACAAGAGATTAGTGTAGAAGCTGGAGGATCAGGCGCACGTAAAAGGGAGGGCACTGCAATGGATAAGGGAATACCTGACAGGGAGGCAGCAACGAGTCATTGTACGTGAAGAGGTATCACAGTGGGCGCCTGTTATGAGCGGGGTCCCACAGGGGTCAGTTCTAGGACCAGTGCTATTTTTGATATATGTGAACGACATGATGGAAGGAATAGACTCTGAAGTGTCCCTGTTCGCAGATGACGTGAAGTTGATGAGAAGAATTAAATCGGACGAGGATGAGGCAGGACTGCAACGAGACCTGGACAGGCTGGACATGTGGTCCAGCAACTGGCTTCTCGAATTCAATCCAGCCAAATGCAAAGTCATGAAGATTGGGGAGGGGCAAAGAAGACCGCAGACAGAGTATAGGTTAGGTGGACAAAGACTACAGACCTCACTCAGGGAGAAAGACCTTGGGGTGACCATAACACCGAGCACATCACCGGAGGCACACATCAACCAAATAACCGCTGCAGCATACAGGCGCCTGGCAAACCTGAGAATAGCGTTCCGATACCTTAATAAGGAATCGTTCAAGACACTGTACACTGTGTGATGAATGGTTATGAAAACCGACAAGTTGAAGAATTGAGACACTTATGCAACACATGGGAATCTTTATTGAAGAAACGTTTCGCCACACAGTGGCTTCATCAGTCCTTACCCACTTCTACTTTGTATTGGACTGATGAAGCCACTGTGTGGCGAAACGTTTCTTCAATAAAGATTCCCATGTGTTGCGTAAGTGTCTCAATTCTTCAACTGTACACTGTGTATGTTAGGCCCATACTGGAGTATGCAGCACCAGTCTGGAACCCACACCTGGTCAAGCACATTAAGAAGTTAGAGAAAGTACAAAGGTTTGCAACAAGGCTAGTCCCAGAGCTCAAGGGAATGTCGTACGAGGAAAGGTTAAGGGAAATCGGACTGACGACACTGGAGGACAGAAGGGTCAGGGGAGACATGATAACGACATACAAGATACTGCGGGGAATTGACAAGGTGGACAGAGATAGGATGTTCCAGAGAGGGGACACAGGGACAAGGGGTCACAACTGGAAGCTGAAGACTCAGACGAGTCACAGGGACATTAGGAAGTATTTCTTCAGTCATAGAGTTGTCAGCAAGTGGAATAGCCTAGCAAGTGAAGTAGTGGAGGCAGGAACCATACATAGTTTTAAGAAGAGGTATGACAAAGCTCAGGAAGCAGAGAGAGGATCCAGTAGCGATCAGTGAAGAGGCGGGGCCAGGAGCTGAGTCTCGATCCCTGCAACCACAATTAGGTGAGCACAATTAGGTGAGTACACAGTTTAGTTTAATATCTTTATTATGCACCCCATACCCATCCTGTGGGCGGTAGTCAAAAGATTACAAAGGTACATAATGGGTCCAGTGACTGGACCCCAAAGTTATGATAGCTGAACTAGTTACAAAGCTAATGAACTCCAGGTTGATCTGGTCATAATCATGGCAAGTTACAGAGGTAATGAATCAGCCTCACTCCTATACATGGTTACAATCATGAACAAATTACAAGGTAATGAAACACTGATACGTCCACACCTGGTCACAATTGTTATGAGTTATAAATACAAATATTAAGTGGGTCATACACCCACACTAGCGTGCACGCACACACATACACACATGAGGGCACACGCATGGACATGTGCACACAAGCGTACAAATATATGCATATACACAAGCACTCACACCCACACACACACACTGTTGCAACCCCTGAATGAGTTTCAATGATTAATATGTATATATATAATTATTACCTTTTCATATAATTTTATATTGTTTATATTTGCAATAATAGCTAAATCGTAAATGTATTGCTTTATATTATTATTTGACTTAGTTATGTTGTTAGATAGGATGTAACATATTATGTGCTCAGTTCAAGTTTTGTGAAGGCTTACTCAGCCCTGTAACAACTTCAGTCAGTATTACTCAGGCTGGCTCCTCCTCAGGAAAATTAATGAATAGAAAACGAAATAATAATTAACAAAGATAAACACTTTATTATTTATTAAAGCAAACATAAAACAATAAAACATGAAAGGTATATCCTATTTGAAAGAAAAATAAAAAATGAAATGAATAAAATAACATTTGAACTCAACACCAATATATATATTGGGGTGTCTGGTGTTGGTGACACTTCGTGTTGTTGAAATCTTAGCCGTTGCTGATGTGCGGGGGGGGGGGGTCGCAGGTGTTGGTGACCACCACCGGCTAGTTCTTCACAGAGTATCGCCGTGAGTATTCTATCCCGATGACAGGAAAGCAGGTTCTTTACCGCTGCAATGATGTGGGGTTACGTCCTGCAATTTCATACAGGTGCACAAGTAATTAAATCCAATATGGGTTGTCTCCAGGACGTTAGTCCGTCTCCTTCAGTTCTTCTCGTTGATTGACAGGTGACCCTCTCTGTCATCCAAGAGTAGTGTTGGGAGCTGTGAGTCGAGTGATTACTGTTTGGACCAGAGCCTCACATGTCACCTTTCGAGGGGGGGGGAGAAGGAGGGGAAGGGATAGCGGGAGCTAGACTGACCTTACCTTAACAAGTAGCTGGCAATGAAACTATTGTTAATATATACTCCCTCGCTACTCCTATCTATTGAACTTTTCCCTCACACTCCCCCATACCAAGACTTATAGTCAAGGAGTATAAGAAGAATAGGCGAGGAAAAAGTTCTAACATAAGGAAGTCATGTAAGGCAAGAAATCTTCTACCGACTGTCACGACTTAACCAGTCAGAGAAATAATTGGATGAACCATTGATATACACAATATGGAACTTAAAAGCCTGGAGTGCCAATGTCCACCTCAAGAGGCGACTGTTGGTTCCCTTAAAAGTTTCTAGGTATATCAAAGGTTTGTGGTCCATTTCTAAAATGAATTCTTTTCCCAGCAAATAAAATTTAAGTTTGGAGATACCCCACACAAGGGCTAAACATTCCTTTTCTATGGTGGAGTATCTTGTTTCTGCAGGAAGGAGTTTCTGGCTTAGGAAGCATACAGGGAAGGGAGTACCATCATGGTATTGTAGTAACACCACACCTAAGCCAGTATTGGAGGCATCAGTTCTCAAACAAAATGTTTTATTAATATCTGGAATATTAAGTGTAGGATCTTTCGAAAATATACTTTTAATCTCATTAAACTTTTCCCGAGCTACGTCGGAAAGTTCAAGAGGTTCCTTCACAGACTTTTTAAGGAAGTTGGATAAGATGCCTGTAAGATCAGTAAGGTTCGGGATAAACCATGCATAAAAATTTACAGAACCAAGAAAGCTACGCATGAGCTTCTTGGTTTTGGGGAATTTAAATTCTAATAAAGCTTTGATCTTACTGGGGAGAGGCTGCAGAGAGTTATTAGAAAGTATCAGTCCAAGATATCTAATCTTGTTATACCCAAGGAAGCATTTCTTCGGCTTGGCAGTGAGGCCATGTGAGCGTAACCTACGCAAAACTGATGTTAATGTTTGGATATGTTCGCCCCACGTGGATGTCATTCCGTAAATGTTATCAAAATAAACTGGAACATTTGGCATATTACCCAAGACCTTTCTCATCAGTCTCACGTAGGTAGCACAGGCAGTTACCAAACCGAAGGGCATAGTTCTATACTATGTGTGTAGGAAAAGCGGTGTACTGCTTAGAAGAAGGATCTAACATTACTTGATGATATGCCTGTGCAATATCAATCTCTGAAAAGAAGGAAGTGTCATAAAATTTGTGTAGGTCGCTATCTATTAAGGGCATAGGCTCAGCATCCCACCGAGTTATAGCATTAAGGCCTCTGAAGTCAATAGCAAGTCTATATGAATTATCCTCCTTCTTAACCATGACTACTGGTGAGCAATATGCAGATACTGAAGGTTCTATGATCTTTAGTTTTAGTAATTTGTCTACCTCTCGGTCAAATGCATCCCTAAGGTGAACTGGAACTGGGTATAATTTTCGTTTGATAAGATTGTCCGTCACTAAGTCAATCTTATGGACTACCGTGGAGGTAACACCTGGAATATCAGTAAAGACGTCTGAAAAGTTACTCACACATTGAAGTAGTTCATATCTCTTATGGTCATCCAAAGATTCATTAATATTAATGTTGGTTGCGTCCGAGTGGTCAAAAGTCACCAAGTCATGTAGTTCTTCATCATAGTCTATGTTAGAGGTGTCAATTATGCACACCTTACATTCTTCAGTTGTCTTATCAAGTTCGTGTGGAAAAACTAAGTCAAGGTTATTAAGGCAGTTAACCGAATTAACCAGCTGGTGAGTCATTGTGTGTCAGTGACTATATTAACAAGCAGGTGAATCATTGTGTGTGTAGGTGACTATATTAACCAGCAGGTGAGTCATGGTGTGTAGGTGACTATGTTAACCAGCAGGTGAGTTATGGTGTGTTGGTGACAATATTAACCAGCAGGTGAATCATGGTGTGTTGGTGACTATATTAACCAACAAGTGAGCCATCGTGTGTTGGTGACTTATTAACCAGCAAGAGAGTTACGGTGTGTTGGTGACTACATTAACCAGCAAGTGAGTCATGGTATTTTGGTGACTATATTAATCAGCATGTGAATTATGGTGTGTTGGTGACTATATTAACGAGCAGGTGAGTCATAGTGTGTTGGTGACTATATTAACCAGCAGGTGTGTCATGGTGTGTAGGTGACTATATTAACCAGCAGGTGAGTCATGGTGTGTTGTTGACTATATTAACCAGCAGGTGAGTCATTGTCTGTTGGTGACTATTTTAACCGGCAGGTGAGTCATGGTGTGTTGGTGACTATTTTAACCAGCATGTGAGTCATGGAGTGTTTGTGACTATATCAACCAGCAGGTGAGCCATGGTGTGCAGGTGACTGTATTAACCAGCAGGTGAGTCATGGTGAGTTGGTGACTATATTAACCAGCAGGTGAGTCATGGTGTATTAGTGACTATATTAACCAGCTCGTCACTCACGGTGAGTTGGTGACTATATTAACGAGCAGTGGAGTCATGGTGTGTTGGTGACTATCTTAAGAAGCAGGTGATTCATGGTGTATTGGTGACTATATTAACCAGCAGGTGAGTCATGGAGTGTAGGTGACTTTATAAACCAGAGGGTGAATCATGGTTTGTAGGTGACTATATTAACCAGCAGGTGAGTCATGGCGTGTTGGTGACTATATTAACCAGCAAGTGAGTCAAGGTGTGTTAGT